>NW_024060039.1:12500-28754 GCF_016432855.1 Salvelinus namaycush
CTTTGTTATAATAATATATTAATTCGGTGGGTGCTTATATCTGTCCTATCTCGTGTGTTTTTTTGCATATCCCATCTACCCCCGAGAGTGGGGTCACAGCCAGGGTCAGACATTATCAACAGCAACCCAGGAGCAGTTAGGGTGAAGTGCCTTGCTCGAGAGTTTTCACCTGGTCGGTTCAGGGATTTGAACCAGCACCCTTGTGGTTAGGGGTCTAATTCTCTAACCGCTGGACTACCTTTCAGCCCAGGTAGATGTGGGGGTGTGTGTGTATGTTTGTCTGCTAATTTATACCCCTGGTTAATTAGGTTAAAGGTTAAAGTCATGGCTGCAAGGAAATGATGTCGTATCAGAGTTTTCCCATCTATCCCTTTAAAGAGATTCTCCGGGAACTATTGTATAATATTTAGCCAGTAGTTCTGAAAGTAGTGCTCACGAGCCAAAAGTGGTCCCTGAAAATTGCATAGTACGTCACATATATTTGAAGTCAGAAGTTTACATACACTTAGGTTGGAGTCATTAAAACTCGTTTTTTAACCACTCCACAAATTTCAATTTCAACTACAGTTAACAAACTATAGTTTTGGCAAGTCGGTTAGGACATCTACTTTGTACATGATACAAGTCATTTTTCCAACAATTGTTTACAGACAGATTATTTCACTTATCATTCACTGTATCACAATTCCAGTGGGTCAGAAGTTTACATACACTAAGTTGACTGTGCCTTTAAACAACTTGGAAAATTCCAGAAAATGATGTCATGGCTTTAGAAGCTTCTGATAGGCTAATTGGCATAATTTGGGTCAATTGGAGGTGTACCTGTGAATGTATTTCAAGGCCTACCTTTAAACTCGGTGCCTCTTTGCTTGACTTCATGGGAAAATCAAAAGAAATCAGCCAAGACTTCCACAAGTCTGGTTCATCATTGGGAGCAATTTCCAAACACCTGAAGGTACCGCGTTCATCTGTACAAACAATAGTACGCAAGTATAAACACAATGGGACCACGCTGCCGTCATCCCGCTCAGGAAGGAGACGCGTTCTGTCTCCTAGAGATGAACGTACTTTGGTGCGAAAAGTACAAATCAATTCCAGAACAACAGCAAAGGACCTTGTGAAGATGATGGAGGAAATAGGTACAAACGTATCTATAACCACAGTAAAACGAGTCCTATATCGACATAACCTGAAAGGCCGCTCAGTAAGGAAGAAGCCACTGCTCCAAAGCCGGCATAAAAACCAAGACTACGGTTTGCAACTGCACATGGGGACAAAGATCATACTTTTTGGAGAAATGTCCTCTGGTCTGATGACACAAAAATAGAATTGTTTGGCCATAATGACCATCGTTATGTTTGGAGGAAAAAGGGGGAGGCTTGCAAGCCGAAGAACACCATCCCAACCGTGAAGCACAGGGGTGGCAGGATCATGTTGTGGGGGTGCTTTGCTGCAGGAGGAACTGGTGCACCTCACAAAATAGATGGCATCATGAGGCAGGAGAATTATGTGGCTATATTGAAGCAACATCTCAAGACATCAGTCAGGAAGTTAAAACTTGGTTGCAAATGGGTCTTCCAAATGACAATGACCCCAAGCATACTAACAAAGTTGTGGCAAAATGGCTTAAGGACAACAAAGTCAAGGTATTGGAGTGGCCATCACAAAGCCCTGACCTCAATCCTATAGAAAATGTGTGGGCAGAACTGAAAAAGCGTGTGCGTGCAAGGAGGCCTACAAACCTGACTCAGTTACATCAGCTCTGTCAGGAGGAATGGGCCAAATTTCACCCAATTTATTGTGGGAAGCTTGTGGAAGGCTACCCGAAACGTTTGACCCAAGTTAAACAATTTAAAGGCAATGTTACCAAATACTAATTGAGTGTATGTAAACTACTGACCAACTGGGAATGTGATGAAAGAAATAAAAGCTGAAATAAATCATTCTGTCTACAATTATTCTGACATTTCACATTCTTAAAATAAAGTGATGATCCTAACTGACCTAAGACAGGGACTTTTTAGTAGGATTAAATGTCAGAAATTGTGAAAAACTGAGTTGAAATGTATTTGGCTAAGGTGTATGTAAACTTCCGACTTCAACTGTATGTGCACCAGGACGTCGCACGCTCTCTCGCACTGCTGTGTGTGAATGATGTCCCTTTTGCTAGCTGTCACTCAAATGTAATGGGCAGTAGCTCATTGGTTGAACTCAAATTGCTACGGGGGCTGGCCCCACGTTGTGTGAAAATTGACAATTTCTAGAAAAACAGTTGTCTTCAAACTAGGGATTTTTGTGGCTAATTGAGGCAAGACAGTAATTCTCTTCGTAGATTGTGCACATCCAGCCCAAAGTGGGAGGTTTAAAAAATACTTAGTTGTCACCAAAAGTTACGGAGCATGTCTTTAAGTGTAAGTAGTTGGAGTAGGGTGAAATTGATATAGCTTGTCTGTTTGAAAATGGAGAGGGGGAGAGCGATATGGGTGGTGAGGTGGTTTCATGCCTCACGTCATCCTGCCAGAGGGATGGTTCAGTGGAGAGGAAACAGAAGAAGGAGAAAGGGAGGAGGAGATGAGAGTAGGGTGGGACTGTTTGGTTCCAGATCTAAGTATTAGCCTCATTATCTTCTGTGAGTGTTTAGTGAAGTTAATTCTCTTTTCATATCTACGGTTTAAAGCCATCGGCATGGTTTAGTTCGGCTGGCGCCAAACTCAAATAACCGAACGAGTGTGCTCGCATACTCCCTTAATAAAAGACCTTTGCTTGAAAAACGAGAAAAAAAGTGGCAATTGTTCTGTTTGTCCATCTTGAGACGCTCAAAATAGTCAGAATTAATCCAAGATAACTCAAGAAATATGCCATTCGTTTTTGATGTTTTTGCCAAGGAGATCTTAGTCGCGCAATTATAAACCGAACTAAGATGTTTGGTGTGTATTTCTCATTGGAAATAAATTGTGCATGATAAATAAATGTCCAAACAAATAAAATGTGATTGGTCACATACAGATATTAGCAGATGTTATTGCAGGTGTAGAGAAATACTTGTGTTCCAAGCAGTAATGTAAAAAAAAATCACAACAATACATCTAAAAGTAAAATAATGGTAATTAAGAAATATATAAATATTAGGACGAGCAATGTCGGAGTCCGGAGTATAAGTGTGACAGGAAGCTAGGCGTATGTCGCGGGTCACTATGTCACAGGAAAGCCATTTGAATGTAAAGGTTTTATTTTTATCAAAATACCTTTTTTTTTTTTACAGAAATGCCTTCTGGAACATGTAAACTTTCATGTGCCTAAATATCCAACTTGTATGCCATCTGTAAATATGATTACATTTGTTAAATTACGAGCCTAGTTAGTTTAGCCACGGAACAAGGCAGTAACCTTCCCGCTAGCCATGATTGGCTGAGATAATGGATGGGCTGGACATGCCGAGAGATGAGTTCGGATTGGTCTGCCATGTAGCAGGCTTCTGTCTTCAACATGAGCTGGTCAGTATGTGTAGGTAATTCTTTCTAACGCAGCTTTTTATAAAGACATCACCTAGTAGAACTGTATCAGTGTTGCTCTCCACTTTAAGGAGGACTGAGTTTTGAAATCAGTGGAATTAGAGCATGATAGCTACGGAGATGGAGAAAGTTCTGGCGTTTGATTGTAAATATGAAGAAGGAGTCGAAAAGAGAACACACAGAAGGCTGTTGTATAAAACACCTGTCTTCGGATTACATCTTCAAACTAAAGGGGAACCATGGCATCTGTGACAGAGAGGGAGAAGCGTCCATCCATGTAAGATAGTCTAGCTAGCTACATTTTCAGATATT
Source organism: Salvelinus namaycush (assembly GCF_016432855.1). NCBI lineage: Eukaryota > Metazoa > Chordata > Actinopteri > Salmoniformes > Salmonidae > Salvelinus > Salvelinus namaycush. The sequence goes on from NW_024060039.1 coordinate 16,325, forward strand.
ACACGTTTCAAATTGTCAGAAAGTCATTTTAATTTCAAGTTAAAGTGTACTATAAGCTTTCTGTTAGCTAGCTACACGTTACGTGTATGATCTGTGTAGTAATACTATTCGCATCTCAGAGCCATTTGCATTGCTAGTTATAGCCTAATGTTAGCTAGATAACATTGAACCTGGTTGGTTAGCTACCTGCAGATTCATGCAGGTTAGTAACGTCATGGGTTAGTAGTAGTTAGTAGTAACATTACTGCTACAACTGTTGATAGACGTAGCTGGTAAATTCACTCTGACTATCTACTCCGATTTCAGAGCACTCTCGTCTGAGTGTGCCAGAGCGCAGAATAACTGACGAATTTACTAACGCTCAACACCCGTTGAATATGGCCGGTGTCCGTAAACGTTGGCAAAAAAGCATAATGAAATTGTTGCCAGCAGCACAGTTAGTCACCAACACTCTGGATAACATGAAAACAGCCTAACCAGCTCTGCTAGGGAGAGTAAAATGGTCAGAGTGGGGTGTTCTCTCATTTGTGTCTGGAAGTAGCTAGCAAGCTAGCCAGCGTTAGCCAGTAAGCTTGGGTGTTTGACTGCTGTTGTTAGGTCAGAACGCTGGAGTGCCAGAGTGTGCTCGGGGCGTTGTCAGATTGTCCATTCGTAAACTCAGAGCGATTCGCTCTCGGAGCACTGGCCTCTCTGGCCGAGGACGTAAACTTCCGACTCCAAACTTCGGCTTGCGTCGAGAAAAAATGTGTTTCCCGAACAGCTGAAAAAACCTTCACCCAAGACCAGAAACGTCAAAAATGTTTGCTATATATGCAAAACTCTTCCAAAACTGTTTTGCTTTGTTATTTTGAAGTATTGTGTGTAGTTTGATGAGGGTAAAAAATTGTTTAATCTATTTTCGAATAAGGCTGTAACGTAATAAAATGTGGAAAAATTTGAGCGGTCTGAAATACTTACCGAATGCATTGTATGCATGACCGTTGGGAGTTACATCTTCCGCAACCCTTTACAGACCGAGAACGCAGCTAGAGTAACATGTCGATAGTGACAATTGATAACTTTTCAGACAATAAAAAATGTAAAAGTGTTGCATCAGGTCTGTACCTTTTCAGACAGTAGAATTCTTCTCTGGCGTAAAATGTTCTGTATCGTTTCCTTGACAACAATACATGTCGGTGATTGATGTCCTGCTGTGTTGTTTATGCTGTTTTTCATAGTACGGTAGCTAGATGTGTTTTATTTCTACTAAATGTCTTGGTAAGTCGCGCTATTTTAACAAACTTTTTAAAGTACTTTTTTTAGGAGAGTGTGGCTGTGCGCAGCAACTCAATATTATTTGATTGACAGTTCTGGTTGCCTAGTGATGGATTTTAGTCCTGCTTCAGAAGAGGCATTCTTTACAGACAAGTAAAATTACCTTTCATATTACCAGAGAAGTTTTTGTGTCTGCATTTTTAAAAAAACAACGTATTGTAGCCTACCCTAACAGACAAACAAGGAGCCACATTCCAATATGTCTGAAAAGTGTAATCGATACAGGCTACCTGGAAGCCTACTGTAATTTCATATGAGGCAAAAACAAAGAGTAGGCTACCCTGTGCTCGTAAGACTGGCCCGGTCAAGAATAGAATAGGATATTCTACACACAACAGACCAAAGACTGAACACACACTTGCATCATTAGCAAAGAGACCGTGCAGGCAGGCCAGAAGGAGAGAGAGAGACCGAGCAGGCAGGCCAGAGGGAGAGAGAGAGACCGAGCAGGCAGGCCAGAGGGAGAGAGAGAGACCGAGCAGGCTGGCTGCTGCGCCTTCTTCACCACGCTGTCTGTGTGGGTGGACCAATTCAGTTTGTCCGTGATGTGTACGCCGAGGAACTTAAAACTTACTACCCTTTCCACTACTGTCCCGTCGATGTGGATAGGGGGGGTGCTCCCTCTGCTGTTTCCTGAAGTCCACGATCATCTCCTTTGTTTTGTTGACGTTGAGTGTGAGGTTATTTTCCTGACACCACACTCCGAGGGCCCTCACCTCCTCCCTGTAGGCCGTCTCGTTGTTGGTAATCAAGCCTAACACTGTAGTGTCGTCTGTAAACTTGATGATTGAGTTGGAGGTGTTTATGGCCACGCAGTCGTGGGTGAACAGGGAGTACAGGAGAGGGCTCAGAACGCACCCTTGTGGGGCCCCAGTGTTGAGTATCAGCGGGGTGGAGATGTTGTTACCTACCCTCACCACCTGGGGGGCGGCCCGTCAGGAAGTCCAGTACCCAGTTGCACAGAGCGGGGTCGAGACCCAGGGTCTCGAGCTTGTAGACGAGTTTGGAGGATACTATGGTGTTAAATGCTGAGCTGTAGTCGATGAACAGCATTCTCACATAGGTATTCCTCTTGTCCAGATGGGTTAGGGCAGTGTGCAGTGTGGTTGCGATTGCGTCGTCTGTGGACCTATTGGGGCGGTAAGCAAATTGGAGTGGGTCTAGGGTGTCAGGTAGGGTGGAGGTGATATGGTCCTTTACTAGTCTCTCAAAGCACTTCATGATGACGGAAGTGAGTGCTACGGGGCGGTGGTCGTTTAGCTCAGTTACCTTAGCTTTCTTGGGAACAGGAACAATGGTGGCCCTCTTGAAGCATGTGGGAACAGCAGACTGGGATAAGGATTGATTGAATGAATATGTCCGTAAACACACCAGCCAGCTGGTCTGCGCATGCTCTGAGGACGCGGCTGGGGATGCCGTCTGGGCCTGCAGCCTTGCGAGGGTTAACACGTTTAAATGTTTTACTCACCTCGGCTGCAGTGAAGGAGAGGCCGCAGGTTTTGGTAGCGGGCCGTGTCAGTGGCACTGTATTGTCCTCAAAGCGAGCAAAGAAGTTGATTAGTCTGTCTGGGAGCAAGACATCCTGGTCCGCGACGGGGCTGGTTTTCTTTTTGTAATCTGTGATTGACTGTAGACCCTGCCACATACCTCTTGTGTCTGAGCCGTTGAATTGCGACTCTACTTTGTCTCTATACTGACGTTTAGCTTGTTTGATTGCCTTGCGGAGGGAATAGCTACACTGTTTTGCAACCTGTACAGTGCAGCTGGTAACATTTTTGTCCTCAAATGAAAACTGGTATATTTTTCTATTGATAACAATTATTTTCAGCCAATTTGTATCTTTAATAATAATATAATAATAATAATTATTGTTCAGATGTTTCCCTACCGGAGTTACACAGTAATAGCGTCACTGCTATTAGCTTCACGACATACGGAACGCTGTTTGGGTCTTTGCGTGTCAAAAAAGATACAGGTCCACGAACGATGTGTTTACAATACCGCGTTGGTAATAAAGCATCATTTGTTTGACCGCAACTTCTGGGGTAGCTAGCTTTAGCTTGGTATCTAGCTAGCATCAATACAACCAGCCTGAAAACAATGACCAGTAGAAACTGCAGTCATTTTCATTATTCTTAGCAATGATTTAGGAATCCTTGTGAGTAAGTATTAGCTAGGCAGCCACTTGTTGTTCACCTATTGAATTGAACTTCAGTTCATGAAAATAAATAGCTAGCCAGCTACTTAACCCTGTTGCCCAAAGCTAACTTTATAAGCAGCCAGCTAGCTTCATCTGGTTGGTGATGCTCGACCAGACCGGGTTATTGTGAAGCTAGCCACAATAAGGATTAGGTACAATAGTGGAATTTGCAGTTTGCCTTCAAAATAAAAGTAACATGAAACTGTTAATTGGTGATCAAGGGATGAACCCTGTAAAAGAGAGAGAGAGAAAGGGGAGAGACCGAGAGAAAAGATAGGTGCAATACCTCTCTCTCGCTCTCTCTCTGTCTCTCTGTCTCTCTCTCTCTCTCTCTCTCTCTCTCTCTGTCTCTCTCTCTCTCTTCCTCTCTCTCTCTCTCTCTCTCTCTCTCTCGTATTAAATGGAGGTTTATATAATGGATCTTAATCAAATAACAGTCAGAAACACATTGACCTTCTCCGCCACGTCACAGACACACCTTAGAGAGATGTCGTGACGATCAGCAACCCTCATTAACAGGTGCCAGGTGAAACTGACCTAGAGCTAATAAAAGATTATACGACAATAAAAACACCAGAACCTCAATATAACGTTATTTATTACGTTAGAACAACTCTGAAACATAGCAATATTTACAGGAGAAGAAGTAGAAGAAGTAACTTCTGATTTTTAGACTGTGCTGAAGAAAAAAAAAGATTAGAGAAATAGGTTTGTGTGAATGAACAAACTCAGATAAGCATTGGGTTACCGGGGGGAAATTTAAGTTAGCGGTTGAGTAAACACACACACACACACACACACACACACACACACACACACACACACACACACACACACACACACACACACACACACACACACACACACACACGCACACGCACACACACACACTCTTTGTCTGTCTGTATATTGACAACAACTTCTCATCTTCCTATAGTTTTCTAGATTGGTTGTATTCCTATACGTAAGAATATCTTGTTGTACATACAGTGCATTCAGAAAGTATTCAGACCCCTTCCCTTTTTCCACATTTTGTTACATTAAAAGCCTTATTCTAAATTGATTCAATTTGAATTTTTCCTCATCAATCTAGACACAATACCCCATAATGACATCACAATACCCCATAATGACATCACAATACCCCATAATGACATCACAATACCCCATAAAGACAAAGGAAAAACTGTTTTTTAGACATTTTTGCAACTGAAATAATTAATTTTCATAAGTATTCAGACCCTTTACTCAGTACTTTGTTGAAGCACCTTTGGCAGCGATTACAGCCTCGAGTCTTCTTGGGTATGACGCTACAAGCTGGGCACACCTGTTTTGGGGGAGTTTCTTCTATTCTTCTCTGCAGCGTCGCTGCACAGCTCTTTTCAGGTCTCTCCAGAGATGTTCGATCGGGTTCAAGTCCGGGCTCTGGCTGGGCCACTCAAGGACATTCAGAGACTTGTCCCGAAGCCACTCCTGCATTGTCTTGGCTGTGTGTTTAGGGTCGTTGCCCTTTTTCAAGGTGAGCCTTCGCCCCAGTCTGAGGTCCTGAGCGCTCTGGAGCAGGTTTTCATCAAGGATCTCTGTACTTTGCTCCATTTATCTGTCCCTCGATCCTAACTAGTCTCCCAGTCCCTGCCTCTGAAAAACATCCCCATAGCATGATGCTGCCACCACCATGCTTCACCGTAGGGATGGTGCCAGGTTTCCTCCAGATGTGATGCTTGGTAATCAGGCCAAAGAGTTCAATTTTGGTTTCATCAGACCAGATAATCTTGTTTCATGGTGTGAGTCCTTTAGGTGCTTTTTCGCAAACACAAAGTGGGCTGTCCTGCCTTTTACTGAGGAGTGTCTTCTGTCTGGCTGCTATAGAGGTCCTCACTGGTGGATTGCTGCAGAAATGGGAGAACCTTCCAGAATGACAACCATCTCCACAGAGGAACTCTGGAGCTCTGTCAGACTGACCATCGAGTTCTTGGTCACCTCCCTGACCAAGGCCCTTCTCCCTCAAATGCTCAGTTTGGCCGGACGGCCAGCTATAGGAAGAGTCTTGGTGGTTCCAAACTTCTTCCATTTAAGAATGATGGAGGCCACTGTGTTCTTTGGGACCTTCAATGCTGCAGAAATGTTTTGGTACCTTTCCCCAGATCTGTGTCTCGACACAATCCTGCCTCGGAGCTCTATGGACAATTCCTTCGACCTCATGGCTTGGTTTTTGCTCTGACATGCACTGTCAACTGTGGGACCTTATATTTACAGGTGTGTGCCTTTCCAAATCATATCCAATCAATTGAATTTACCACAGGTGGACTCTAATCAAGTTGTAGAAACATCTCAAGGATGATCAATGGAAGCAGGATGCACCTGAGCTCAATTTCAAGTCTCATAGCAAAGGGTCTGAATACTTATGTAAATAAGGTATCTGTTTTTATTTTATATTTTTAATTTGCTAAAAATTTATGAAAATTTGTTTTGCTTTGTCATCATGGGATTTTGTTTTTAGATTGATGATACAAAAAAGATATATAATCCATTTTATAATAAGGCTGTAACGTAACAAAATGTGGAAAAAGTCAAGGGGTCTGAATACTTTCTGAATGCACTGTGTGGGTGGGTAGTATTTGGCCTACTGACAGCTAGTGTGGTGTCCTTCACTGCCTGCTGACAGCTAGTGTGGTGTCCTTCACTGCCTGCTGACAGATAGTGTGGTGTCCTTCACTGCCTACTGACAGATAGTATGGTGTCCTTCACTGCCTACTGACAGATAGTGTGGTGTCCTTCACTGCCTACTGACAGATAGTGTGGTGTCCTTCACTGCCTACTGACAGCTAGTGTGGTGTCCTTCACTGCCTACTGACAGCTAGTGTGGTGTCCTTCACTGCCTGCTGACAGATAGTGTGGTGTCCTTCACTGCCTGCTGACAGATAGTGAGGTGTCCTTCACTGCCTGCTGACAGCTAGTGTGGTGTCCTTCACTGCCTGCTGACAGCTAGTGTGGTGTCCTTCACTGCCTACTGACAGATAGTGTGGTGTCCTTCACTGCCTACTGACAGATAGTGTGGTGTCCTTCACTGCCTGCTGACAGATAGTGTGGTGTCCTTCACTGCCTGCTGACAGCTAGTGTGGTGTCCTTCACTGCCTACTGACAGATAGTGTGGTGTCCTTCACTGCCTACTGACAGCTAGTGTGGTGTCCTTCACTGCCTACTGACAGATAGTGTGGTGTCCTTCACTGCCTACTGACAGCTAGTGTGGTGTCCTTCACTGCCTACTGACAGCTAGTGTGGCGTCCTTCACTGCCTGCTGACAGCTAGTGTGGTGTCCTTCACTGCCTACTGACAGCTAGTGTGGTGTCCTTCACTGCCTGCTGACAGATAGTGTGGTGTCCTTCACTGCCTGCTGACAGATAGTGTGGTGTCTTTCACTGCCTGCTGACAGCTAGTGTGGTGTCCTTCACTGCCTGCTGACAGCTAGTGTGGTGTCCTTCACTGCCTACTGACAGATAGTGTGGTGTCCTTCACTGCCTACTGACAGATAGTGTGGTGTCCTTCACTGCCTGCTGACAGATAGTGTGGTGTCCTTCACTGCCTACTGACAGCTAGTGTGGTGTCCTTCACTGCCTACTTACAGCTAGTGTGGTGTCCTTCACTGCCTGTGTCAGCTAGTGTGGTGTCCTTCACTGCCTACTGACAGATAGTGTGGTGTCCTTCACTGCCTACTGACAGCTAGTGTGGTGTCCTTCACTGCCTACTTACAGCTAGTGTGGTGTCCTTCACTGCCTACTGACAGATAGTGTGGTGTCCTTCACTGCCTACTGACAGATATTGTGGTGTCCTTCACTGCCTACTGACAGATAGTGTGGTGTCCTTCACTGCCTACTGACAGCTAGTGTGGTGTCCTTCACTGCCTGCTGACAGCTAGTGTTGTGTCCTTCACTGCCTGCTGACAGCTAGTGTGGTGTCCTTCACTGCCTACTGACAGCTAGTGTGGTGTCCTTCACTGCCTACTGACAGCTAGTGTGGTGTCCTTCACTGCCTACTGATAGATAGTGTGGTGTCCTTCACTGCCTACTGACAGATATTGTGGTGTCCTTCACTGCCTACTGACAGCTAGTGTGGTGTCCTTCACTGCCTACTGACAGCTAGTGTGGTGTCCTTCACTGCCTGTGTCAGATAGTGTGGTGTCCTTCACTGCCTGTGTCAGATAGTGTGGTGTCCTTCACTGCCTGTGTCAGACAGCTCTACTGATTTTGGGGTTGAGTCACAATGATGAACCAGCTCCTTTTCCCCCTCAGGAGGCTCAAAAGATTTGGTATGGGCCCTCTGATCCTCATAGAGGTTCCACAGCTGCATCTTTGAGGGCATCCTGACTGGCTGTGTCACCGAGGCACTACAGAGGATAGCGAGTACGGCCCAGTACATCACTGGGGCCAATCTTCCTGCCATCCGGGACCTCTATGCCAGGCGGTGTCAGAGGAAGGCCCTAAAAACTGTCAGACTCCAGCCACACAGGTCACATAGACTGTTCTCTCTGCTACCACACGGCAAGTGGTACCGATGCACCAAGACTTGAACCAACAGGATCCTGAACAGCTTCTTCCCCCCCCCCAAGCCATAAGACTGCTAAATAGTTAGTGTCACGAGAATCTCGAATCCCAATGAGAATAACTATCAATCAATAGCTTTGACCAATCCCCGAGGTTTGTAAGACCACGGGTATAATAATAATTAGTCAAAGACTCAGCTTATGCAAAAGGTTCGTACAGTTTATTCACGAGAACGTTCTGCCGTCCACAATACAAACACAGTCTTTATAACAAACTCAAACAAGTTCAAATCTTAAGCTACGCCTTGCTCAGACAGTCTGTGTTTTTCCACTACACAGATACATTCGCTAGCGTCCCACCTCGCCAACAGTCAGTGAAATTGCCGGCGCGCCAAATTCAAAACAACAGAAATCCCATAATTAAAATTCCTCAAACATACAAGTATTATCCACCATTTTAAAGATAAACTTCTTGTAAATCCAACCACAGTGTCCGATTTCAAAAAGGCTTTACTGCGAAAGCACACCAAACGATTATGTTAGGTCAGTACCTAGTCACAGAAAAACACAGCCATTTTTCCAGCCAAAGAGAGGAGTCACAAATAGCAGAAATAGAGATAAAATGAATCACTAACCTTTGATGATCTTCATCAGATGGCACTCATAGGACTTCATGTTACACAATACATGTATGTTTTGTTCGATAAAGTTCATGTTTATATCCAAAAATTGCAGTTTACATTGGCGCGTTATGGTCAGAAATGCATTGTCTCAAACAAACATCCGGTGAAAGTGCAGAGAGCCACATCAAATAACAGAAATACTCATCATAAACATTGTTAAACGATACAAGTGTTAAGCATGGAATTATAGATATACTTCTCCTTAATGCAACCGCTAGGTCAGATTTCAAAAATGCTTTATGGCGATAGCACCCTTTGCGATTATGTTAGGTCAGCTCCTAGCCACAGAAACCCATACAGCCATTATCCAAACAAGGAGAGGTGTCACAAAAGTCAGAAATAGCATTAAAATTAATCACTTACCTTTGATGATTTTCATCTGGTGGCACTCCCAGGACTCCATGTTAGACAATAAATGTTTGTTTTGTTCGATAATGTCCCTCTTTATGAGCAAAAACCTCCTTTTTGTTTGCGCGTTTTGTCCAGTAATCCGAATGCAGAAGGCGCGTGCACTAATTCCAGACAAAGTTTTTTTTTTAAAGTACAATAAAAGTTAGTAGAAACATGCCAAACGATGTTTAAAATCAATCCTCCGGTTGTTTTTGTCATAAATAATCAATAATATTTCAACCAGACAAAAGCTTTGTCAATAGGAAAGGAGAAACAAGAATGGCGCCTTCATGGCTGATGAATGGAAATGTCCACTGGCCTCTCATTGAAAGTGCTGTATCTCCCTCATTTTTCAGAGTAAAAGCCTGAAACAATGCCTAAAGACTGGTCACATGTAGAGGAAGCCACAGAGCTCATGAACTGGGTCCAAAGTCTTTGTATGGTGGATAGGCTTTCAATGGAAAAACAGCCTTTCAAAATAATAGTACTTCCTGGTTGGATTTTCCTCGGGTTTTCGCCTGCCATATCAGTTCTGTTATACTCAAAGACATTATTTTAACAGTTTTGGAAACTTCAGAGTGTTTTCTATCCAAATCGACTAATTATATGCATATCCTATCTTCTGGGCCTGAGTAGCAGGCAGTTTACTTTGGGCACGCTTTTCTTCCAAAATTCCGAATGCTGCCCCCTGAAGTTAATCTGCAACATGTTTCATAATTTTGTGCAAGTCTAACAGTTTCTCCCCTCCACGGGTGGAGACAGAATGTCCTGTAAGGAACACAGTAGTACAACTCGTCTGTCGATAGCTCCTCTTATCATTTGTTTCCCTCTTGCACCCTGCTTACATACTAAAAAGTAACAAAAGGCCCTTGTTCTAATTCTGACTAAAACTACACACATCATCAGATTATAGTTTTATGATTCTAATACATACGGTTTCAGGGTGGAATATTTTTAGTCATTACAATTAAGCATATAATTCCCTTATCAGTTAGTTAAATAGTTAGTCTGGGTAACTATTGGTTAACTATTTAACTATCTGTGCATTGACCTTTTTTAACTATCTGCTGCTACTGTCAATCATCTATCCTGTTGCCTAGTTACTTCACCCTGGACCTATATGTACATAGCTACCTCCATTACCTCGTTCCCCTGCACATCAACTAGGTACTGGTACCCCGTGTATAAAGCCAAGTTATCATTACTCATGTACTCAGTACTGGTACTCCCTGTATATAGCCAAGATATCATTGGTCACGTACTCAGTACTGGTACTCCCTGTATATAGCCATGTTATCATTACTCATGGACTAGGTCAAATCAAATAAAATTTATTTATATAGCCCTTCATACATCAGCTGATATATCAAAGTGCTGTACAGAAACCCAGCCTAAAACCCCAAACAGCAAGCAATGCAGGTATAGAAGCACGGTGGCTAGGAAAAACTCCCTAGATAGGCCAAAACTTAGGAAAAAACCTAGAGAGGAACCAGGCTATGAGGGGTGGCCAGTCCTCTTCTGGCTGTGCCGGGTGGAGATTATAACAGAACATGGCCAAGATATTCAAATGTTCATAGATGACCAGCATGGTCAAATGATAGTAATCACAGTGAACAGGTCAGGGTTCCATAGCCGCAGGCAGAACAGTTGAAACTGGAGCAGCAGCACGGCCAGGTGGACTGGGGACAACGAGGAGTCATCATGCCAGGTAGTCCTGAGGCATGGTCCTAGGGCTCAGGTCCTCCGAAAGAAAGAGAGAAAGAGAGAATTAGAGAGAGCATACTTAAATTCACACAGGACACCGGATAAGACAGGAGAAGTACTTCAGGAGACACTGTGGCCCCATCCGATGATACCCCCGGACAGGGCCAAACAGGCAGGATATAACCCCACCCACTTTGCCAAATCACAGCCCCCACACCACTAGAGGGATATCTTAAACCACCAACTTACCATCCTGAGACAAGGCCGAGTATAGCCCACAAAGATCTCCGCCACGAGGAACTGGTACCCTGTGTATAAAGCCATGTTGTCATTACTCATTGACTCAGTACTGGTACCCCGTGTATAAAGCCATGTTATCATTACTCATGGACTCAGTACTGGTACCCCGTGTATAAAGCCATGTTATCATTACTCATTGACTCAGTACTGGTTCCCCGTTTATAAAGCCATGTTATCATTACTCAGTACTGGTACCCCATGTATAAAGCCATGTTATCATTACTCAGTACTGGTACCCCATGTATAAAGCCATGTTATCATTACTCATTGACTCAGTACTGGTTCCCCGTTTAAGAAGCCATGTTGTCATTACTCATGGACTCAGTACTGGTACCCCTTATATAAATCCATGTTATCATTACTCAGTACTGGTTCCCCGTATATAAAGCCATGTTATCATTACTCAGTACTGGTTCCCCGTATATAAAGCCATGTTATCATTGACTCAGTACTGGTACCCCGTGTATAAAGCCATGTTATCATTACTCAGTACTGGTACCCCGTGTATAAAGCCATGGTATCATTACTCATTGTGTATTTCTTTTATTTCTCTCTGCATTGTTGGGTAGGACCATAAGAAAGCATTTCACTGTTAGTCCACACCTGTTGTTTATGACGTTTTTGACAAATTAAATGTGATTTGTGATGTGAGATGCTACTTGTCTTTCACTCTGTCTCTGTCTCTCTCTGTCTCTCTGTCTCTCTGTCTCTCTATCTCTCTGTCTCTCGGTCTCTATCTGTCTCTCTGTAATTCTCACCCTATTGAACTCAGAAAAAAAGGGATTTCAGGTCTCTCTGTGACCCCCACCTAATGTCTCCTTTTCTCTCTCTGATTTCATGCTCCAGCTGTCTCTCTCTCCCTCTCTTTCTCTCTCTCTATCTCTCTCCCTCTCTTTCTCTCTCTCTCTCTCTCTCTCTCTCTCTCTCTCTCTCTCTCTCTCTCTCTCTCTCTCTCTCTCTCTCTCTCTCTCTGTGACCCCCACCTAATGTCTCCTTTTCTCTCTCTGATTTCATGCCCCAGCTGTCTCTCTCTGCCTCTCTTTCTTTCTCTCCAGAGTTATGTGTATCCCTGCAGGCTAACTACTGACAACAATAAACCCAGGAATTAATGTATGTGTGTTGACCCACTTGATGATGACAAAGGTCCCGGAAGACATCATCTCTTTGTACATATCTCTGTCCGTAATATCTCTGTCCATAATATCCCTGTCCGTAAAATCACTGTCCATAATATCCCTGTCCGTAAAATCTCTGTCCATAATATCCCTGTCCGTAATATCTCTGTCCATAATATCCCTG
>NW_024060040.1:0-28745 GCF_016432855.1 Salvelinus namaycush
CCAACTTTATCTTTACTGTTTAGAGAAACATCATGACCAACTTTAGTGTTCTGTGTTTTAGAGAAACATCATGACCAACTTTAGTCTTTACTGTTTTAGAGAACATCATGACCAACTTTAGTCTTTACTGTTTTAGAGAAACATCATGACCAACTTTAGTCTTTACTGTTTCAGAGAAACATCATGACCAACTTTAGTCTTTACTGTTTTAGAGAAACATCATGACCAACTTTAGTGTTCTGTGTTTTAGAGAAACATCATGACCAACTTTAGTCTTCTGTGTTTCAGAGAAACATCATGACCAACTTTAGTGTTCTGTGTTTTAGAGAACATCATGACCAACTTTAGTCTTTACTGTTTTAGAGAAACATCATGACCAACTTTAGTGTTCTGTGTTTTAGAGAAAATCATGACCAACTTTAGTCTTTACTGTTTTAGAGAAACATCATGACCAACTTTGGTCTTTACTGTTTTAGAGAAACATCATGACCAACTTTAGTCTTTACTGTTTCAGAGAAACATCATGACCAACTTTAGTCTTTACTGTTTTAGAGAAACATCATGACCAACTTTAGTGTTCTGTGTTTTAGAGAACATCATGACCAACTTTAGTCTTCTGTGTTTCAGAGAAACATCATGACCAACTTTAGTCTTCTGTGTTTCAGAGAAACATCATGACCAACTTCGGACATTGAGAAGTTCAGAATCACTCCCTTTCTCTTTCTCTCCCTCCCTCTCTCTCTCTTGCTCTCCCTCCACAGCAGCTCATATCTCAGAGAGTCACTGATGTCACCCAGCCCATCAGGGCTCAAAGGCCCCCAATTACCAAATATAAAGCAACCTCCACACATCCTCTCTTTCACCTCCCTCTCTCTCTTTCCCTCTGTTCTGACTCTCTACCCTCCCTCTGTTCTGACTCTCTACCCTCCCTCTCTCTCTTTCCCTCTGTTCTGACTCTCTACCCTCCCTCTCTCTCTCTCTTTCCCTCTGTTCTGACTCTCTACCCTCCCTCTCTCTCTCTTTCCCTCTGTTCTGACTCTCTACCCTCCATCTCTCTCTCTCCCCCTCAGGGCTCCAGATCCTCTATCTGTTCTGACTCTCTACCCTCCCTCTCTTTCCCTCTGTTCTGACTCTCTACCCTCCCTCTCTCTCTTTCCCTCTGTTCTGACTCTCTACCCTCCCTCTCTCTCTCTCTTTCCCTCTGTTCTGACTCTCTACCCTCCCTCTCTCTCTCCCCCCTCAGGGCTCCAGATCCTCTATCTGTTCTGACTCTCTATCCTCCCTCTCTTTCCCTCTGTTCTGACTCTCTACCATCCCTCTCTCTCTCTCTTTCCCTCTGTTCTGACTCTCTACCCTCCCTCTCTCTCTCTCTCCCCCTCAGGGCTCCAGATCCTCTATCTGTTCTGACTCTCTACCCTCCCAGTATAGTATACACAGACTGGACAACAGGACAATGATCCTAAGCCCGGACTTGAACCCGATCGAACATCTCTGGAGACCTGAAAATAGCTGTGCAGCGACGCTCCCCATCCAACCTGACAGAGCTTGAGAGGATCTGCAGAGAAGAATGGGAGAAACTCCCCAAATACAGGTGTGCCAAGCTTGTAGCGTCATACCCAAGAAGACTCAAGGTTGTAATCGCTGCCAAAGGTGCTTCAACAAAGTACTGAGTAAAGGGTCTGAATACTTATGTAAATGTGATATCTAAGTTTTTTTTAAATAAAAATGTGCACACATAAAATAAACTGCTTTTGCTTTGTAATTCTGGGTTATTGTGTGTTGATTGTAGAGGGAAAAAACTATGTAATCCATTTTAGAATAAGGCTGTAACGTGAAAAAATTTGGAAAAAGTCAAGGGGTCTGAATACTTTCTGAATGCCCTGTATATCAGTATATTAGACTCTCTCTCTCTCTCTCGATGCAGTGATGTTGTTTTCATCACTTCTGGTTTAACACTGACATCAAGTGGTGATTGTCCAAACTGCACCCCTGTTAAGATAAAAAGCGAGAGAGAGCAGAGAGCAGAGAGTGTGTGAGAGAGAGATAGAAGAGAGCAGAGCACAGAGAGAGAGCAGAGAGAGAGAGCAGAGAGCAGGCTGAGAGAGCAGAGAGAGAGAGCAGAGAGCAGGGAAAAAGAGAGCAGAGAGCAGGGAAGAGAGAGCAGAGAGAGCAGAGAAAAGAGAGAGAGCAGAGAGAGCGAGCGGGTGAGAGCAGAGAGAGGGCAGGCTGAGAGAGAAGAGAGAGCAGGGCGAGAGAGCAGAGCGAGAGAGGGAGGGAGAGAGCAGAGAGCAGGCTGAGAGAGCAGAGAGAAGAGAGCAGGCTGAGAGAGCAGAGAGCATTACAGACGAGAGAGCAGAGAGCATTAGAGAGAGAGGGAGAGACCGAAGAGCAGGCTGAGAGAGCAGAGAGAGAGCAGAAAGTGAGAGAGCAGAGAGAAAGAGGGTAGAGAGAGCAGAGAACAGAAAGAGAGAGCAGCAGAGAGAGCAGAGAAAAGAGAGAGAGCAGCAGAGAGAGCAGAGAGCGAGAGATAGCAGAGAGAGAGAGCAGAGAACAGAGAGAGCAGAGGGAGTGAGAGAGCAGAGAGAAGAGAGAGAGAGCAGAGAACAGAGAGAAGAGAGAGCAGAGAGCAGAGAGAGAGAGCAGAGAACGAGAGCAGAAAGAGAGAGAGCAGAGAGAGAGAGAGCAGAGAGAGCAGAGAAAAGAGAAAGAGCAGCAGAGCATAGAGAGAGAGCAGAGAACAGAGAGAGCAGAGAGAGCAGAGGGAGAGCAGAGAGCGCAGAGGGAGAGAGAGCAGAGAGGGAGAGAGAACAGAGAGAGCAGAGAGAGAGCAGAGAGCAGAAAGAGAGAGAGTAGGGAGAGAGCAGAGAGAGAAAGAGAGAGGGCAGAGAGCAGAGAGAGGAGAGAGGGCAGAGAGCAGAGAGAGCAGAGGTAGAGAGAGAGAGCAGAGAGGGAGCAGAGAGGAAGAGAGAACAGAGAGCAGAGAGAGAGCGCAGAGAGAGAGAGAGAGCAGAAAGAGAGAGAGTAGAGAGAGAGAGGGAGAGAGTAGAGAGAGAGCAGAAAGCAGGCTGAGAGAGCAGAGAGAGAGCAGAGTGAGAGAGAGAGAAGAGAGAGGACAGAGAGCAGAGAGAGAGCAGAGAGTAGGCTGAGAGTGCAGAGAGAGAGCAGGGTGAGCAGAGTGAGAGATATAGCAGAGTGAGAGAGAGCAGAGAACAGAGAGAGATAGCAGAGAGAGAGCGAGCAGAGAGCAGGCTGAGAGAGCAGAGAGAGAGCAGAGGGCAGAGAGAGCAGAGAGCGCAGAGAGAGAGAGAGAGCAGAGAGCAGAGAAAAGAGAGAGAGAGGGAGAGAGAGATCAGAGAACAGAGAGAGAGCAGAGAGCAGGCTGAGAGAGCAGAGCGAGAGAGCAGAGCGAGAGCAGGAAGATTTGAGAACAGAGAGAGTGAGAGAGAGAGAGCAGAGAACAGAGAGAGCAGAGCAGAGAGAGAGAGAGCAGAGAACAATTAGAGAGAGCAGAGAGATAGAGAAGAGAGAGGGCAGAGAGAGCAGAGTGAGAGAGAAGAGAGAGCAGAGGGCAGAGAGAGCAGAGAGAGAGCAGAGAGAGAACAGAGAGTGCTGAGAGAGCAGGGAGAGCAATAGAGAGCAAGAGAGCAGAGAGAGAGCAGAGAGAGAGCATAGAGAGCAGAGAAAAGAGAGAACAGCAGAGAGAGCAGGCTGAGAGAGAAGAGAGAGCAGAGAGCGAGAGAGAGCAGGGAGGGAGAGAGCAGAGAGAGCAGAGAGAAGAGAGAGGGCAGAGAGAGCAGGCTTAGAAAGAAAAGAGAGTGAGAGAGCAGAGTGAGAGACCAGAGAGAGAGAGAGAGAGAGCAGAGAAAACAGCAGAGCAGAGAGAGCAGAGAGAGAGCAGAGAGCAGGCAGAGAGAGAAGAGAGAGCAGAGAGCGAGAGAGAGCAGGGAGGGATAGAGCAGAGAGAGAGCAGAGAGTGAGACTAGAGAGTGAGAGATAGAGCAGAGAGAAAAGAGAGAGCAGAGTGAGATACAGAGCAGAGAACAGAGAGAGAGAGAGAGCAGAGAGAGCAGAGAGTGAAGAGAGAGGGCAGAGAGCAGAGAACAGAAGAGAGCAGAGAAAGAGCAGAGAGAGAAAGCAGAGATAGACAGCAGAGAGAGCAGAGAGAGCAGAGACAGCAGAGGGAGTAGAGAGCTCAGAGAGAGAGAGAGTAGAGTGAGTGAGAACAGAGAGTGCTGAGAGAGCAAGAGAGTGCTGAGAGAGCAGACAGCGACAGAGAGCAGGGAGGGAGAGAGCAGAGAGAGCAGAGAGAGAGCAGAGAGAACAGAGAGAACAGAGCAGAGAACAGAGAGAGAGAGAGCAGAGAGAGAGAGAAGAGAGAGGGAGAGCAGAGAGCAGAGAGAGCAGAGGGAGAGAGAGCAGAGAGAGAGCAAAGAGAGAGAGCAGAGTGAGAGAGAGAGCAGAAAACAGAGAGAGCAGAGAGAGAGAAGAGAGAGGGCAGAGAGCAGAGAACAGAGAGAGCAGAGAGAGAGAAGAGAGAGAAAGCAGAGATAGACAGCAGAGAGAGCAGAGAGAGCAGAGAGACAGCAGAGGGAGTAGAGAGCTCAGAGAGAGAGAGAGTAGAGTGAGTGAGAACAGAGAGTGCTGAGAGAGCAAGAGAGTGCTGAGAGAGCAGACAGCGACAGAGAGCAGAGAGAGAGCAGAGAGAACAGAGAGAACAGAGAGAACAGAGCAGAGAGCAGAGAGAGAGAGAGCAGAGAGAGAGAGAAGAGAGAGAGAGAAGAGAGGGGGAGAGAGCAGAGAGAGAGCAGAGAGAGAACAGAGAGCAGAGAGAGTGAACTCTGTTGCTATAGTAACCCTGCATCACAACACTCTGTTGTACAATTTGTTTAATTAAATTTTACATATTTAATTGTTTTGTATTTCATTTCATATTTGTTTCATGTTTCAACCAGTCGCAGGTTAACGTCAACCTGACAGAGGAAACGTAACATCAACATCAATAACTGTTTTCACAATTAACATGCTTTTCTTGTTTCAAGTATGTTTTATTATGAAAAGTACAATATATCCTTGTATACTTGTACAACTATGGAGCGTATGTCCATATATAATTATACAATTTGTTATTCAACATAAAAGACAACAAATGATCACATTGTTATTTTAAGAGTTTAAATGGTATTTTAACATTGTCACAATTATAGGAAGACACGCATGTGTGTGTGTGTCCTGTGTGTCCAGTGTGTGTGTGTGTGTGTTTGTCGAATGTGTGTGTGTGTGTGTGTCCAGTGTGTGTTTGTCTAGTGTGTGTGTGGGTGTGTGTGTTTGTCCAGTGTGTGTGTGTGTGTGTCAAGTGTGTGTGTGTGTACAGTGTGTGTGTGTGTGTGTGTGTGTGTATATGTCCAGTGTGTGTGTGTCCAGTGTGTGTGTGTGTGTGTGTCCTGTGTGTGTGTGTGTGTATGTGTCCAGTGTGAGTGTGTGTATGTGTCCAGTGTGTGTGTGTGTCCAGTGTGTGTGTGTGTGTCCTGTGTGTGTGTGTGTGTGTGTGTGTCCTGTGTGTGTGTGTGTCCAGTGTGTGTGTGTGTCCAGTGTGAGTGTGTGTGTGTGTGTGTCCCGTGTGTCCACTGTGTGTGTGTGTGTGTTTGTCGAGTGTGTGTGTGTGTGTGTCCAGTGTGTGTTTGTCTAGTGTGTGTGTGGGTGTGTGTGTTTGTCCAGTGTGTGTGTGTGTGTGTGTCAAGTGTGTGTGTGTGTCCAGTGTGTGTGTGTGTGTGTGTGTGTGTGTATATGTCCAGTGTGTGTGTGTCCAGTGTGTGTGTATGTGTGTCCTGTGTGTGTGTGTGTGTGTATGTGTCCAGTGTGTGTGTGTGTGTGTCCAGTGTGTGTTTGTCCAGTGTGTGTGTGTGTGTCCTGTGTGTGTGTGTGTGTGTGTGTGTCCTGTGTGTGTGTGTGTCCAGTGTGTGTCCTGTGTGTGTGTGTGTGTGTGTCCTGTGTGTGTGTGTGTGTGCCCATTGTGTGTGTGTGCCCAATGTGAGTGTCCAGTGTGAGTGTGTGTGTCCAGTGTGAGTGAGTGTGTGTGTGTGTGTGTGTCCAGTGTGTGTGTGTCTGTCCAGTGTGTGTGTGTGTGTGTGTGTGTGTGTGTGTGTGTGTGTGTGTGTGTGTGTGTGTGTGTGTGTGTGTGTGTGTGTGTGTGTGTGTGTGTGTGTGTCAGGTTATTATTTACAGGGACACTGAGGAGTCAACATAATAAACCCCAAACCCTGGATAGAGGGGCTCAGTGAATGTGGAGGTGAATGTGTACAGGTGGGTCAGTGTGTCAGAGGAGGCTCTATAGAAGGACAGAGTGCCGGCTGGCCAGTCCAGATACACTCCTACTCTGTGGGAGCTGGAGGAGGGGACGTCTATGGTAGTTTCATTATTATTGTGCCTGGCAGAGTAACTGTTGTCATCGCAGAACAGACTCCAGGACTTGTCATTGTATCCAAGACAACAGTCATTAACCCATCCTCTCCTGCTGATTCCTTTATATGTCACTCCTATACCAACCATTCTCCCACTCCACTCTACCTCCCAGTAACAGTGTCCCTGTGATTCCCTGGTGTATATATTTCCCTGTGTATATATCTCCCTGTGTTTCCCTGGTGTATATATCTCCCTGTGTTTCCCTGGTGTATATATCTCCCTGTGTTTCCCTGGTGTATATATCTCCCTGTGATTCCCTGGTGTATATATCTCCCTGTGTATATATCTCCCTGTGTTTCCCTGGTGTATATATCTCCCTGTGTTTCCCTGGTGTATATATATCCCTGTGTTTCCCTGGTGTATATATCCCTGTGTTTCCCTGGTGTATATATCCCTGTGTTTCCCTGGTGTATATATCCCTGTGTTTCCCTGGTGTATATATCCCTGTGTTTCCCTGGTGTATTTATCCCTGTGTTTCCCTGGTGTATATATCCCTGTGTTTCCCTGGTGTATATATCCCTGTGTTTCCCTGGTGTATATATCCCTGTGTTTCCCTGGTGTATATATCCCTGTGTTTCCCTGGTGTATATATCCCTGTGTTTCCCTGGTGTATATATCCCTGTGTTTCCCTGGTATATATATCCCTGTGTTTCCCTGGTGTATATATCCCTGTGTCCCTGCTGTATATATCCCTGTGTCCCTGCTGTATATATCCCTGTGTTTCCCTTGTGTATTTATCCCTGTGTTTCCCTGGTGTATATATCCCTGTGTTTCCCTGGTGTATATATCCCTGTGTTTCCCTGGTGTATATATCCCTGTGTTTCCCTGGTGTATATATCCCTGTTGTCCCTGGTGTATATATCCCTGTGTTTCCCTGGTGAATATATCCCTGTGTTTCCCTGGTGAATATATATCCCTGTGTTTCCCTGGTGTATATATCTCCCTGTGTTTCCCTGGTGTATATATCTCCCTGTGTTTCCCTGGTGTATATATCCCTGTGTTTCCCTGGTGTATATATCTCCCTGTGTTTCCCTGGTGTATATATCTCCCTGTGTTTCCCTGGTGTATATATCTCCCTGTGTTTCCCTGGTGTATATATCACCCTGTGTTTCCCTGGTGTATATATCTCCCTGTGTTTCCCTGGTGTATATATCTCCCTGTGTTTCCCTGGTGTATATATCTCCCTGTGTTTCCCTGGTGTATATATCTCCCTGTGTTTCCCTGGTGTATATATCTCCCTGTGTTTCCCTGGTGTATATATCTCCCTGTGTTTCCCTGGTGTATATATCTCCCTGTGTTTCCCTGGTGTATATATCCTTGTGTCCAAGACAACAGTCATCACCCCCTCCTCTCCTGCTGATTCCTTTATATGTCACTCCTATATCAGCCCCACTCCCACTCCACTCTACCTCCCAGTAACAGCGCCCAGTCAGACCCTCTCTACACAGCACCTGTCTATAGTCCTCAAATCTCTCTGGGTGATCAGGATACGGCTGCTTCTCTGTCCTACATGTCACCTTTCTGTTCTCCTCAGACAGAGAGAGGAGTCTGTTTACTGTGTTTAGGTCCAGTGTGAGATCACAGACATCTGATGGATGAAACCAGACACAATATTAGAAATCATCATCATTCACATTAGAATGTTAACTCACTTTTCACTAATTCATTTAATGTAGATGTTTCTAGGTATCAAAAGGAGAAGTTAAGGTAACTTGAGACTTGTTGAATGATCATATGTTATACTGTATGGTAATATAACACACACTTATTCCCATTAATTACACACAAACACACACACGCACACACACACACACACACACACACACACACACACACACACACACACACACACACACACACACATTGTCAAATCAACTCTTTGTAAACTTTGGTGTCCCTGATTTCTGCTTCTGTAGAACTACAGCTGATATTTAATATGACCAAGTAAGTAATGATGGTGGTCTTTGACTTTGACTTAACTTGAATTAAGACTTATTCTTAGTCATATTCTTCACAGCAGTCAACACTCACATTTTCTAAGCCCAGGTTTCATTGTGTTCTCTCCTCCATGTTCCACACTGTAGCGGTAAGCAGAAGAACAGACAGTCATTGAGGGATACACCTGAACTCACACACACACACACACACACACACACACACACACACACACACACACACACACACACACACACACACACACACACACACACACACACACACACACACACACACACACACACACAGTCAGTATATAACTTTGTCCAAGTGTTGGTCAGAATGTTTGTCTTAACCAGCCTGATAAGTCAAACATGTCTGATATGAACATTGACATAAACCCTCTACATACTTGAGTTTCTCCAGTCTGCAGTGTGGATCCTCCAGTCCAGCAGAGAGCAGTCTGACTCCTGAGTCTCCTGGGTGATTGTAGCTCAGGTCCAGCTCTCTCAGGTGTGAGTGGTTTGACCTCAGAGCTGAGACCAGAGAAGCACAGCCTTCCTCTGTGACTAGACAGCCTGACAGCCTGCAAAGAGTCAAATCATATTAAAATCACACTGCTATTCTTTGGTGGTGAAAATAGTGGCAGTATATTTTTTAAATGTTGCTCTATACTCCAACATTTTGTATTTCAGATCAAATGTTTCATATGAGGTGACAGTATATAATGTCACTTTTTATTTGAGGATATTTTAATACATATGTTTCACCATTTAGAAATGAAAGCACTTTATGTATCTAGTCCCCCCATACTTTGATAATTTGAAAAGTCGTAAATATTCTGATCAATTTACTTATAGTGTATTAAAGTAGTCAAAAGTGTAGTATTTGGTTCCAAACTCATTGGTTGCATTTGCAGTTTGTTTTGGTTGTGTTTTGGGTTGTGTTTTTCCCAATAGTAACTGAACTGTGGATGATGACTGGAGTAATTTTCTGTCTAAGGGAGTAGATAACACGTTTCTAAACAATACTAAATTAATCCTGATTAGGCCTTGATTAATACAAATCATAAATAAATAATGAATAATAACACTAAGAGTTGGTTTAAACAGATCTGAATCAGGAAACTAAGAGTTGGTTTGAACAGATCTGAATCAGGAAACTAAGAGTTGGTTTAAACAGATCTGAATCAGGATACTAAGAGTTGGTTTGAACAGATCTGAATCAGGAAACTAAGAGTTAGTTTAAACAGATCTGAATCAGGAAACTAAGAGATGGTTTAAACAGATCTGAATCAGGAAACTAAGAGTTTATTTAGCTTTTTGGCCATCAAGGGAAACTCTATGTCTGGCGCAAACCCAACACCTCTCATCACCCCGAGAACACCATCCCCACAGTGAAGCATGGTGGTGGCAGCATCATGCTGTGGGGATGTTTTTCATCGGCAGGGACTGGGATACTGGTTAGAATTGAAGGAATGATGGATGGCGCTAAATACAGGGAATTTATGGAGGGAAATCTGTTTCAGTCTTCCAGAGATTTTGAGACTGCTAATGCAACACTCGAGTGGTTATAAGGGAAAAATGTAAATGTCTTGGAATGGTCAAGTCAAAGCATAGACCTCAATCCAATTGAGAATCTGTGGAATGACTTACAGATTGCGGTACACCAGCGGAGCCCATCCAACTTGAAGGAGCTGGAGCAGTTTTGCCTTGAAAAATGGTCAAACATCCCAGTGGCTAAATGTGCCAAGCTTATAGAGACAAACCCCAAGAGACTTGCAGCTGTAATTGCTACAAAAGGTGGTTCTACAAAGTATTGACTTTGGGGGGGGTTGAATAGTTATGCACAAGTTCTCTGTTCTTATTATTTATCGGTTGTATAACAATAAAACATATTTTGCATCTTCAAAGTGGAAGGAATGTTGTGTAAATCAACTGATACAAACCCCCAAAACATCTATTTTAATTACAGGTTTTTAGGCAACAAAATAGGAAAAATGCCAAGGGGGTGAAAACTTTTGCAAGCCACTGTACATACATAAATATGTATGTGAAAGATTACATTCTGTACTGTCATCTAATACGAAACATTCTATCTCAAATCCAAAATGCTGGGGCATAACACCAAATGTAAAACTGTAAGCTTCACTGTCCAAACACATATGGTGTGGACTATGTGTGTCTGGTAAACACATGTGGATCTGGTGAACAGTTATCACTTGTTGACCAACTACAGGAATACTGACCTCAGAGTCTCCAGTTTACAGTGGGGATTCCCCAGTCCAGCAGAGAGCAGCTTTACTCCTGAATCCTTCAGGTCATTGTTACTCAGGTCCAGCTCTCTCAGGTGTGAGGGGTTTGACTCCAGAGCTGAGACCAGAGAAGCACAGCCTTCCTCTGTGACTCCACAGCCTGACAGCCTGCAAACAGATCATCATGACTTGACACTGTTAATTTAACACCAGTAGTGTAGAAGGACAATGGCAGATGCATTTAGTTAATTCTCCCAAACAACATATAGATTCATCTTCCATCTCCTAGAATTGTGTGGTCATTTTGTTATACTAATGTGAAAATCAATGCATTTATTCAATATGTTTTTCAACGTAAAATTATATACATATTATAATACATAATTTTCTCTAAACTGAATATTGCTTCCTGATGATTAGTTCTTATATGTCATTTTATTTACTCACAGAACAGCTCTGGAGGCTTTGACCACTGGCAGCAGCCTCAGAAGACCTTCCTCTGATCTGGAGTATTTCTTCAGGTCAAACACATCAAGCTCCTTTTCTGAAGTCAGCAACACAAAGACCAGAGCTGACCACTGTGCAGGTGACAGGTTGGGTTTTGAGAGACTTCCTGAGCTCAGGTATCTTTGGATCTCCTCCACTAGAGAATGGTCATTCAGTTCATTCAGACAGTGGAACAGATTGATGCTCCTCTCTGGAGAGGGATTCTCCCCGATCTTCTCCTTGATGTACTTGACTGTTTCTTCATGGCTCTGTGAGCTGATTCTTGTCTTTGTGAGTAGACCTCGTAAGTGCTTCTGATTGGACTCCAGTGAGAGGCCCAGAAGGAAGCGGAGGAAAAGGTCCAGGTTTCCCGTCTCACTTTGTAAGGCTTTATCCACAGCACTCTTGTAGAAAGTCACTTCAGGCTCATCTTTTGTTTGCAGTTTGTCCATTAGATTCTCACTGTTGTTGATGAATGAGAGGAAAACATATACAGCAGCCAGAAACTCCTGAATGCTCAGATGAACAAAGCAATACACCTTGTCCTGGTACAGCACACATTCCTCTTTAAAGATCTGTGTGCACAATCCTGAGTACACTGAGGCGTCATTGACATCAATGCCAGCCTCTTTCAGGTCTTCTTCATAGAAAATCAGATTGCCATTCACAAGCTGTTGAAAAGCCAGTTTTCCCAGTGACAGAATGCTCTCTTTATTCCAGTGTGGACCTGTCTCTTCATTCCCAAGATACTTTTCATTCTTCTGTTTGGTATGAAACACCACAAGGTGTGTGTACATCTCAGTCAGAGTCTTGGGCATCTCTTCTCTCTTATGTTTCAGCATGTGTTCAAGGACTGTTGCAGAAATCCAACAGAAGACTGGAATGTGGCACATGATGTGGAGGCTCCTTGATGTCTTTATGTGTGAGATGATTCTGCTGGCCAGGTCCTCATCACTGAATCTCTTCCTGAAATACTCCTCCTTCTGTGGGTCACTGAACCCTCGTACCTCTGTCACCTGGTCAACACACCCTGAAGGGATCTTATTGGCTGCTGCAGGTCGGGTAGTTATCCAGAGGAGAGCAGAGGGAAGCAGATTTCCCTTGATGAGATTTGTCAGCAGAACATCCACTGAGGTTGACTCTGTGACGTCCCAACAGATCTTGTTCTTCTTGAAGTCTAGGGGCAGTCGGCACTCATCCAGACCATCAAAGATGAACAGAACTTTGTACTTGTCGTAGTTGGAGATTCTTGATTGTTTGGTTTCCATTGAGAAGTGATTAAGAAGTTCAATCAAAGTGTGTTTGTCCTCTTTCATCAAATTCAGCTCCCGGAAAGGGAATGAAAATACAAATTGGACATCCTGATTTGCTTTTCCTTCAGCCCAGTCCAGAATGAACTTCTGCACAGAGACTGTTTTTCCAATGCCAGCGACTCCCTTTGTCAGCACAGTTCTGATACGTTTGTCTTGTCCAGTTAAGGGTTTGAAGATGTCGTTACATTTGACTGCAGTCTCTGGTCTTGCTTGTTTCCTGGTTGTTGTCTCAATCTGTCTCAGCTCATGTTCATTATTGACCTCTCCTGTTCCACCCTCTGTGATGTAGAGCTCTGTGTAGATCTTATTGAGAAGTGTTGGGTTTCCTTGTTTAGCGATCCCCTCAAATACACATTGAAACTTCTTCTTTAGATTAGATTTGAGTTCACGTTGGCAAATCACAGCAAGCTCATCTGAATCTAGAAATAACACAGAGGATATTAATATTACGTCTGTTTTAATGCTTACAGTATTGTAGGACTGTTATAACGTTTTAGATTATAATAATTTATTCTCTTAACTGACTGTTTAAATGTGTAAATGTTTTCATTACAGACTGGTGTGACTGATTATATTATTATTGGTATTATTGATGGTATTATTAATGTTGTCTCTCTCTCTCTAAATTAATCACCACAACACATCCCTGCTGCTACTTGATGAGGTCACTAGGTGTTGTGTTAAGGCTAGTGGTCGACCGATTAATCGGAATGGGCAATTAATTAGGGCCAATTTCAAGTTTTCATAACAATCGTAAATCGGTATTTTTGGACACCGATTTTGCCGTTTTTTTTTTTTTTTACACCTTTATTTAACAAGTCAGTTAAGAACACATTCTTATTTTCAATGGCGGCCTAGGAACGGTGGGTTAAATGCCTCGTTCAGGGGCAGAATGACAGATTTTCACCTTGTCAGCTTGGGGGATTCAATCTTGCAACCTTCAGGTTAACTAGTCCAACGCAATAACGACCTGCCTGCCTCTTGTTGCACTCCACAAGGAGACTGCCTGTTACGCGAATGCAGTAAGCCAAGGTAAGTTGCTAGCTGGCATTAAACTTAAACAGAAGCTATACTGTTACACTGGCAATACTAAAGTGCCTATAAGAACATCCAATAGTCAAAGGTTAATGAAATACAAATGGTATAGAGGGAAATAGTCCTATAATTCCTATAATAACTACAACCTAAAACTTGTCTGGGAATATTGAAGACTCATGTTAAAAGGAACCACCAGCTTTCATATGTTCTCATGTTCTGAGCAAGGAACTGAAACGTTAGCTTTCTTACATGGCACATATTGCACTTTTACTTTCTTCTCCAACACTTTGTTTTTGCATTATTTAAACCAAATTGAACATGTTTCATTATTTACTTGAGGCAAGATTGATTTTATTGATGTAAAATATTAAGTTAAAATAAGTGTTCATTCAGTATTGTTGTAATTGTCATTAATACAAATAAATGTAAAAAAAATAGTATCGGCTTTTTTGGTCGTCCAATAATCGGTATCGGTATCTGCGTTGAAAAAATCATAATCGGTCGACCTCTAGTTAAGGCTGCTACAATATCATTGAGTTACACAGCTACTTTAGCTGTACTTTAGCTACAGCTTTTAAATGTTATAAAACACCATTAAACATGAGGCAGACAGATCTTACATTTCTCCAGTGTGTCAGCAAGCTCCTTCTGGTTCATTTTCCTCAGGACATGCAGTGTGATCTTCAGAGCCCCCTCTCTGGCACTGCTCTCCTGCTTCTCATCTTCAGCATCCACCACTTCCTTATCCTGCTTCTGACTCTCAAAGCCTTCTGGGAGTTCTGGACTAAGAATCCTCTTGAACATCTTCAACTCCTTCTTCACAAATGTAATAATATTCTCTTCAAGCAACTGAAATAAATAAAGTATTTAAGTTAAGCAAGAGACAAAATGCTTTCTCATTAACACATTAATGAATGATTGACAGATCAACTTTACTTGAGGTAAACAAAAACAAATGTACATAACAGGACCACATACACTGAATATGGAGGCCAGGTCTGTTTGATGACTCTGGGAAGACTGACCACTGAGAATCTCTGACTCTGATCTCTCCTGTTGGTTTCTGTGGACAAAACATGAGATTACATCTCCTCATCTAGGGAGTACACACACACACACACACACACACACACACACACACACACACACACACACACACACACACACACACGCACGCACGCACGCACGCACGAACGCACACACACACAGGGAGGGAATGTTGTGTTTGTTTAATCTTGTTTTAGGACTATGAAAATGGACAAAATGATTAGCCTATGGATTATGAAAACAACAAAAGAAATGGGAAAATGGGAGAGGAGAAATGACTAGAGACAGTGTTGTTTAACTCACTGACCATGACCCATGAGTTATTCTTACCTTTGTTCAGTAGAAAAGTCTCCCTCTCTAAAGTTTATAATTTGATCCATAGACTGGTCACTCTTCATGGACACACAGCTGGGTACAGGGGAGGCTGGTCTCTCCTGCTTGATTGGGCTTCAACACAACAGATACAAACATTACATCTCTCATCTACTCTGAGCTCAGATGGGAAACAGAAGAAAAGTTTAATTCCAAAAAGCTATATATCCATTTTCAGAAATGTTCGTAAATTAGCTTTTATTGTTTAAAGAAGTTATGTTTATATTTTTTTGCTAAATGAGGAGATGGTACGTGGGTACCTGCTACTATAAACCAATGAGATGGCACGTGGGTACCTGCTTCTATAAACCAATGAGGAGATGGCACGTGGGTACCTGCTTCTATAAACCAATGAGGAGATGGCACGTGGATACCTGCATCTATAAACCAATGAGGAGATGGCACGTGGGTACCTGCTGCTATAAACCAATGAGGAGATGCAGCGCGAACTGCGTCACAAATAGAACTGACTTCTAGACGCTCGTTGGCGCGCGCGAGCAGTGTGTCATTTTTAATAACGAAATTCATTTAGCGACGCGAGCGTTGTAGTCAGCCCCGCTAAAAGGCTGGTGTCGTTACTCTGCCTTCTCCGGGGGCATGTTGAGGTAAATTCACTAACCGGGAGGGTTGAGGTATGTCATTTATTGGTGGGCTGGAAGACGCACTCTTGTCTTTTCTATTCCGATGTTGTTTACTCGCAATATCAGATATTAAGATGTTTTTTATAATGAATGTTTACTGAGGTTGAGGCTCTGACTAGTGATTATTTACCCGGTGTTCAATACCTGCTATTGAGGCGCCCTGAAAATAATATTCAAAAGATTGGTCCTTGGACACAGAGGGGTTAAACACTAAAGTTACCGTCCATCTAGTGAAGAGAGGAGAACCGGACAGAGGTAGCCAGCATCCGTCAACGAGAGAGGGAAAAGCCCTCCACGGGATTTAACAGGTGGAAGAAACAACCGGGGAGCTCCATCGGTCCACAAGAAATGCAGACAGCCGGTGATGATGTAGTGGTAGCTCGGTTAACTAGAATGCTGCTGGTATAGTAGCTAGCTAATTTACCGAGCTGTACCAACTAGCTTGGCTAGCTAGCTGGTCGTTCGTCTGTCCCTCGTCGACCGTAAAGAAAAAAGCAAATTGAACAATAAACTTCGGTGTCTCAACACTGTAGTGAACTCCGTCGTTATTCTCCAAGATCACCTCAGCCAACTCTGCGCGTAACCGGACAATATGCTTGGCGCCACACCGAACGTGGACGCGGACAGTTCTGTACGGGGACGCGGACAGTTCTGTACGGGGACGCGGGCAGTTCCAGAACGCGGACATGAGCAGTGCAACACAATCAACTAAACCCAGTCTTTACAGCGGGTTACATTAGTAATATTCATTTTTTATTATTATGTTAAACAAAAATTCTACGTTTTTTTATAACAATATGTTGAGATCTGGGCCCATATCGCCAAAGTGTCTCAGAGTAGAAAATTGGTCGTATAAGTGCTAAGAATAAAGACATTTTACACTTATAGGTATAAATTAAAGCTATGCATGAAGTTAAGTTTTCTCCCTGAAGTCAGTGGTTCCTGCGCCACATGTAATTGCTTTGTAGTAGTTAAAAATAATATTTTATATTTCTATATGATCAATCTATAAATAATATAGACCTACATGCAACAGTATGTCTTGTGCTTTTGACAATGATTTATGTATAATAATTATGTATCACAAGCGATACCATGTATGTCTCAAGCATTTTGTCTTAATTTTGGCAGATTAACTCATGCTTATTTCTGAAGATTAACTCAGGTTTTCGCCCAGCGGCTAAGGAGTTGGACCTGTGGCCGAAAGGTGGCTGGTTCGAATCCCTGGCCGGCGCTGGAAAAAACAGGTGAACTTGATCGGACCACTGGAGGGCTGCTGGGTTCACATCCTCAAAACATTAACCTTTTGTTGATCAGAACTCTAGAGGTTCATCTTCACTGAACCCAAAAATATATATATAACTTTTAGTGGTTCCATATTAAGGAAGTGATAGAAGCCTTTTTGGGTTCTATAAGGAACCTTCTTTTCTAAGAGTGTAAAATAAACACGTTTTTCTTTTGATTATTTAATTATCTACATCATGTTATTTCAAGTTCTCCCTTTGGAGCACAACATCACGTTGTTAAAAAATAATCCTAAATTGAGCGTGGCTATAAATTGGGCAATTGAAGGCATCTAGGGCGTAATATGTGTTGGATGAATATGAACATTGTATGCAACGTTGTAGGCAACATTATTGGCAAGTTACTTGATGCCTACTATGCCAAAGCTATTTATAGTTGTTAAACGGGTGTGAAGAGTGTGTTGATATAACGGTAATATTGTCCAAATTCTGCTTGTAACAACGACCAGAAATGGTTAAAACAATATGCATTCCATTATATTAGGCAATAATTAAGAGTAGGCAAAGTGGTCGTGTCATGTGAAAATTCTATCAACTGTCTTCCATTGCAACGAGTACAGTCAGGGTGCCGTGGAACCCCTGCAGTACCTCCACAGACCCCGGATTGAGAACCCCTGCAGTACCTCCACAGACCCCGGATTGAGAACTCCTGCAGTACCTCCACAGACCCCGGATTGAGAACCCCTGCAGTACCTCCACAGACCCCGGATTGAGAACCCCTGCAGTACCTCCACAGACCCCGGATTGAGAACCCCTGCAGTACCTCCACAGACCCCGGATTGAGAACCCCTGCAGTACCTCCACAGACCCCGGATTGAGAACCCCTGCAGTACCTCCACAGACCCCGGATTGAGAACCCCTGCAGTACCTCCACAGACCCCGGATTGAGAACCCCTGCAGTACCTCCACAGACCCCGGATTGAGAACCCCTGCAGTACCTCCACAGACCCCGGATTGAGAACCCCTGCAGTACCTCCACAGACCCCGGATTGAGAACCCCTGATTTAGCAGATGCTTTTATTCAGAGTGAATTACAGTAACTGCAGTCATCATATGATATGTAGGTGAGACAACCACATATCACAGTCAGATATACAGGATACCAACATTACATTTCTGATAAACAATGGATATATAGATATCTAGGTGAGACAACCACATATCACACTCAGATATACAGGATACCAACATTCCATTCCTGATAAACAATGGATATAAAGCATTTTGATAAAAACACATTTTCATACACATCTAAAATCTATTAATTAAAAATCTGAGAACAGTAGTATTGAAGGTACCCAAGAGCAACCATTTCTGATTAAAAAACAAATGTGAAAAATTGTGTAAATAGCATTTAGGAAATAAACTCTTAATAGTTATTTAAAAAAATTTAATCTCACCTCTTAGCTTTGGTGTCATGTTCCCCAGAGAGACTCATTTTAGAGGCAGGGCCCCCCTCCTCTCTCTCCCCAGAGAGACTCATTTTAGAGCACTGACCCCTAAACAGAGATCCAACATGTTGGTTGTGGTTAACACAGTCATTTTTGAATGTATATTGTTCTAATTTATTAATGATCTCTTATGAAACATTTACTAACAGACATAGAAACAGTCAGGTGATTTAATGCATCACATGAACATGTAGTTGTGACATTTCATCTCCATGGTAACTGTCAATAATAATAATAATAAGTCACTGTTTGTTAAGGTAGTTATAGACAGTACAGCAACAATAATAATAATAATAAGTCACTGTTTGTTAAAGTAGTTATAGACAGTACAGCAACAATAATAATAATAATAAGTCACTGTTTGTTAAGGTAGTTATAGACAGTACAGCAACAATAATAATAATAATAATAAGTCACTGTTTGTTAAGGTAGTTATAGACAGTACAGCAACAATAATAATAATAATAATAATAAGTCACTGTTTGTTAAGGTAGTTATAGACAGTACAGCAACAACAATAATAATAATAATAATAATAATAAGTCACTGTTTGTTAAGGTAGTTATAGACAGTACAGCAACAATAATAATAATAATAATAATAAGTCACTGTTTGTTAAGGTAGTTATGGACAGTACAGCAACAATAATAATAATAATAATAAGTCACTGTTTGTTAAGGTAGTTATAGACAGTACAGCAACAATAATAATAATAATAAGTCACTGTTAAGGTAGTTATAGACAGTACAGCAACAATAATAATAATAAGTCACTGTTTGTTAAGGTAGTTATAGACAGTACAGCAACAATAATAATAATAATAATAACAACAATAATAATAATAATAATAAGTCACTGTTTGTTAAGGTAGTTATAGACAGTACAGCAACAATAATAATAATAATAATAATAAGTCACTGTTTGTTAAAGTAGTTATAGACAGTACAGCAACAATAATAATAATAATAAGTCACTGTTTGTTAAGGTAGTTATAGACAGTACAGCAACAATAATAATAATAATAATAAGTCACTGTTTGTTAAGGTAGTTATAGACAGTACAGCAACAATAATAATAATAATAATAAGTCACTGTTTGTTAAGGTAGTTATAGACAGTATAGCAACACAAGGCCATGACTCACACTTATTTTTATTAATTAAAAGTAGGCTATTTATTGTCTTTCAATCTGTTATTTTCTAAATGTATCTGAGATTGTAGACAGAAGGGCTAAAACGGACATGATGGATCTGAGGGGGAAATATTTGATCCATTCAGAAAGTTTATTTGCATCAAGTAAGAGATGTTATATTATGTAAAGTAGGCTAGGTTATAATGTATAGTAGTGGGTTGTTAGTGATATGTAGATGTTATATTATGTAAAGTAGACTAGGTTATAATGTATAGTAGTGGGTTGTTAGTGATATGTAGATGTTATATTATGTAAAGTAGGATAGGTTATAATGTATAGTAGTGGGTTGTTAGTGATATGTAGATGTTATATTATGTAAAGTAGACTAGGTTATAATGTATAGTAGTGGGTTGTTAGTGATATGTTATATTATGTAAAGTAGACTAGGTTATAATGTATAGTAGTGGGCTGTTAGTGATATGTAGGTGTTATATTATGTAAAGTAGACTAGGTTATAATGTATAGTAGTGGGTTGTACTGTATATAACCTACATATAATAGATGACCAGTCTAAACCTGTTCAGGTCAGTTCACATAATGTTATAGGCCTACCAGTAGCAGGACAGAGAATCTACACTATATATACAAAAGTATGTGGACACCCCTTCAAATTAGTGGATTTGGCTATTTCAGCCACACCCGTTGCTGACAGGTGTATAAAATCGAGCAGACCGCCATGCAATCTCCATAGACAAACATTGGCAGTAGAATGACCCGTACGGAAGAGCTCAGTGACTTTCAACGTGGCACCGTCATAGGATGCCACCTTTCCAACAAGTCAGGTCACAACAAAATAACTGTTCGTCGGGAGCTTCATGAAATTAGTTTCCATGACAGAGCAGACAAGATCACCATGTGCAATGCCAAGCATCGGCTTGAGTGGTGTAAAGCTCGCTGCCATTGGACTCTGGAGCAGTGGAAACGTGTTCTTTGGAGTTATGAATCACACTTCACCATCTGGCAGTCCGACGGACGAATCTGGGTTTGGCGGATGGCAGGAAAACGCTACCTGCCCGAATGCATAGTGCCAACTGTAAAGTTTGGTGGAGGAGGAATAATGGTTGGAATGAGATGTTCGACTAGCAGGTGTCCACATACTTTTGGTCATGTAGTGTATATAGCCTAATCTAAATCAAATCAAATCAAATGTTATTGGTCACAATGTCTGAGCGGCATAGACTAAGATACAGTAGAATAGTATAGAATACAGTATATACATATGAGATGAGTAATGCCAGATATTTATAGCCTGGGCCAGATTCTTTTCACAACATTTCCAACAGAGACCATCAGGTTGGTCGGCATGATTAGTGATCATACTGTAGCTCAAACCTACTGTGACTGTTGAATGTCTGACGACAACCTAACTTTATAATAGTACGTAGCCTACCTACCAGAATCTGCCCGTCTTTCCTTCAAATCAACACATTTATCCGTCTTCTAATGCAGTGGTGTAAAGTACTTCAGTAAAAATACTTTAAAGTATTACTTCAGTAGTTTTGGGGTATCTGTCCTTTACTTTAATATTTATATTTTAACAACTTTTACTTTTAATTCACTACATTCATAAAGAAAATTATGTTTTTCTACTCCATACATTTTCCCTGACACCCAAAAGTACTTGTTACATTTTGAATGCTTAGCAGGACAGGAAAATGGTCTAATTCACACACTAATCAGTTGAACATCCCTGGTCATCCCTACTGTCTCTGATCTGGCAGACTCACTAAACAGAGAACATCCCTGTTCATCCCTACTGCCTCTGATCTGGTGGACTCACTAAACACAAAAGCTTTGTTTTTAAATGATGTCTGAGTGTTGGAGTGGGACCCTGGCTATCCGTATGGAACTGTTCTAACGTTCACTTTTACTTGAGTCATGTTCTATGAAGGAATCTTTCCTTTTACTCCAGTTTGAGAACTGAGTTCTGTTTCCACCACTGTTCTAACGTTCCATATGAGACACAGTTTCAACAGACATTCTGGAACTGCGTCGGCTACAAAGTTACTTTACATTTCATATCAGGAAACAAATAGACGGTCACTGGGGGAATTCGTTTTGTATTGCCCTGCTCCCCGGGTGAGAAGAGTTTGCACATTTTAGACCATTCCATTGGTCCTTAAAATAAATGTCCACTCCCCTGTAGCACCGGGCCATGCAAAACGAACTTCCCACTGTCGCAGCGCACTGAGACACAGAGTTCTAAACCCAGACGCGTTTCTTCAAGACATCTCTCTTACATTATTTTTGATAAACATATAATTTACTGGAAACCAAGTTTAGCTGTGTTTTTTTCCTCCAAAATGTGAGTTACTGTCGGACTTTAATAATTGTTAACAGGCCTACAAACCCAAAAGGTTTTAACTTCAGAATGTTCATTTGTATGCCTCAAATATTAAACTGTCTTAAAATATTTGATGATTAGTTGAATCAGGTGTGTAAGTGCTGGTAAGAACAAAAGGATTGAGAAACCCTGAGATAAACATAAAACCATATAATTGAAAAGCTCCTCCCCTATCTTTACCAGACGTTTTACTGATAACATGTAGGCCTACTGATTAGTTTACACTTTGAAAACTGCTATCTGTCAGCAACTCAGCTCAAGTAGCAATTCTACTAATTAGTAATATCTCATTACAGGTATTCGTTCTCTTACTCTGTCCTTTAGAATAAATTATTGTTCAGAAATACTTACTTTATTTTTCAGTTCTCTCCATGTAGTGTTTTCTGCTCTGTCGTCTCAAAATGGATCGTGAACAAAAGAACAACTTTACTTTATGTTTCAGCCCAGCCACCTCCCCACCCTGATAATAAAGTGTTTTATTGGTATCTTCCACTAGATGGCAACACCTGCTGTAACTAGACTTTACAACTATGTGTTTGGTTTCATACTGGCAGTGTCCCAGAGTTGGAGTGCTGATCTAGGATCAGGTCCCCCTGTCCATGTAATCTGATTCATGATGATCTAGGATCAGGTCCCTCCTCTCCATGTAATCTGATTCATTCTGATCTAGGATCAGGTCCCCCTCTCCATGTAATCTGATTCATTATGATCTAGGATCAGGTCCCTCCTCTCCATGTAATCTGATTCATTATGATCTAGGATCAGGTCTCCCCGTAGTCTGATTCATTATGATCTAGGATCAGGTCCCCCTGTGCATGTAATCTGATTCATTATTATCTAGGATCAGGTCCCCCCTCTCCATGTAAACTGATTCATTATGATCTAGGATCAGTTCCCCCTCTCCATGTAATCTGATTCATTATGATCTAGGATCAGGTCCCCCCTCTCCATGTAAACTGATTCATTATGATCTAGGATCAGGTCCCCCCTCCATGTAATCTGATTCATTATGATCTATGATCAGGTCCCCCCTCCATGTAATCTGATTCATTATTATCTAGGATCAGGTCCCCCCTCTCCATGTAAACTGATTCATTATGATCTAGGATCAGTTCCCCCTCTCCATGTAATCTGATTCATTATGATCTAGGATCAGGTCCCCCCTCTCCATGTAAACTGATTCATTATGATCTAGGATCAGTTCCCCCTCTCCATGTAATCTGATTCATTATGATCTAGGCTCAGGTCCCCCCTCCATGTAATCTGATTCATTATGATCGAGGATCAGGTCCCTCTCTCCATGTAATCTGATTCATTATGATCTAGGATCAGGTCCCTCCTCTCCATGTAATATGATTCATTATGATCTAGGATCAGGACCCTCCTCTCCATGTAATCTGATTCATTATGATCTAGGATCAGGTACCCCTCCATGTAATCTGATTCATTATGATCTAGGATCAGGTCTCCCCGTAGTCTGATGCATTATGATCTAGGATCAGGTCCCCCTGTGCATGTAATCTGATTCATTATGATCTAGGATCAGGTCCCCCCTCTCCATGTAAACTGATTCATTACGATGTAGGATCAGGTTCCACCGTCCATGTAATCTGATTCATTATGATTGTTTTGTATCATGTCTCTTTATAGCCTAGGGGTATTGCTTATTGTATTTCTTACATCTTAATATATTGACTTTTATATCAACCCTCTATCCCAGAAACACCCGG
The DNA here is from genome assembly GCF_016432855.1 of Salvelinus namaycush. Taxonomy (NCBI): domain Eukaryota; kingdom Metazoa; phylum Chordata; class Actinopteri; order Salmoniformes; family Salmonidae; genus Salvelinus; species Salvelinus namaycush. The sequence goes on from NW_024060040.1 coordinate 23,566, forward strand.
CTATGTTCAGGATACTGAAGAATGAAGGGTTTATTACTATTGTAGTACTGACTTTTATATCAGTCCTCTATCCCAGAAACCCCCAGCTATGTTCAGGATACTGAAGAATGAAGGGTTTATTACTATTGTAGTACTGACTTTTATATCAGTCCTCTATCCCAGAAACCCCCAGCTATGTTCAGGATACTGATGAATGAAGGGTTTATTACTATTGTAGTACTGACTTTTATATCAGTCCTCTATCCCAGAAACACCCAGCTATGTTCAGGATACTGATGAATGAAGGGTTTATTACTATTGTATTACTCTCTTTAGTAACTTAACTACTGACTTGTTCAATTGTTGTTGCATTGTCAAAGGTTAACCTGCAAGGAAGTGTTTCATTGCACTGTGTACTCCATGTATATGACAAATAAACACACTGTGTACTCCATGTACATGACAAATAAACACACTGTGTCCTCCATGTATATGACAAATAAATACACTGTGTCCTCCATGTATATGACAAATAAACACACTGTGTCCTCCATGTATATGACAAATAAATACACTGTGTACTCCATGTATATGACAAATAAACACACTGTGTACTCCATGTATATGACAAATAAACACACTGTGTACTCCACGTATATGACAAATAAACACACTGTGTCCTCCATGTATATGACAAATAAACACACTGTGTTCTCCATGTATATGACAGATAAACACACTGTGTACTGTCGTGGATAATCGTCTCAGAAATATAACACTCTTACAAGAACTTGTAAAATCAATATAGGCTTTTAATATAACATATCACAAGCCGTGTCAGTCCGTGGAAAGACCAAATTCTATAAGCACTGGCTCTGTTCTTATACACACACATAAAAATGAGTCCATCACATACGTTAATTCAATTACTTCTCATACGTCATCTGTTACCATTGTCTTTCATTTTCAGGCTTCCTGCTTGTTCAGGCCCAATAACGCCTGTATCCGCTCTTGATTAGATTACAATGGTGCCAGGACCTTCTCAGTGTCCTAATATAAATATGTATTATGCCTATAGTCCATCTGTTGGTCATTTGGCTGGCCCCCTCCTTTGTATGTCCCTCTGACCTCGGTTTTCCAGCTCCTCTATGTTCTTACGGCCTTGCTTTAGTTTCCTGTCCTAGACAATAGACAATGTACTTTGAGTTTACACTAAGCCTTTATGCTTATAATGGCTTTGGCCATTATGTCTGTTATGTCTTAGTTTCCTGTTTTTACCAGCCTGTATCCATTCACTCATGTCTGCCTTCTACATTTACATTACATTTAAGTCATTTAGCAGACGCTCTTATCCAGAGCGACTTACTTCTCTTCCTATATTCTAATGTACACTTTTATGTCTGTCCCTAAATGTATCATTCACTCCCAAAGTACTCCATGTATATGACAAATAAACACACTGTGTACTCCATGTATATGACAAATAAACACACTGTGTACTCCATGTATATGACAAATAAACACACTGTGTACTCCATGTATATGACAAATAAACACACTGTGTACTCCATGTATATGACAAATAAACACACTGTGTCCTCCATGTATATGACAAATAAACACACTGTGTCCTCCATGTATATGACAAATAAACACACTGTGTACTCCATGTATATGACAAATAAACACACTGTGTACTCCATGTAGATGACAAATAAACACACTGTGTACTCCATATATGATGAACTCCATCAGTATGTTATACCTGTACTGTACTAGATATTATTAGTTATTATACCTGTACTGTACTAGATATTATTAGTTATTATACCTGTACTGTACTAGATATTATTAGTTATTATACCTGTACTGTACTAGATATTATTAGTTATTATACCTGTACTGTACTAGATATTATTAGTTATTATACCTGTACTGTACTATATATTATTAGTTATTATACCTGTACTGTACTAGATATTATTAGTTATTATACCTGTACTGTACTAGATATTATTAGTTATTATACCTATACTGTACTAGATATTATTAGTTATTATACCTGTACTGTACTAGATATTATTAGTTATTATACCTATACTGTACTAGATATTATTAGTTATTATATCTATACTGTACTAGATATTATTAGTTATTATACCTGTACTGTACTAGATATTATTAGTTATTATACCTGTACTGTACTAGATATTATTAGTTATTATACCTGTACTGTACTAGATATTATTAGTTATTATACCTGTACTGTACTAGATATTATTAGTTATTATACCTGTACTGTACTAGATATTATTAGTTATTATACCTGTACTGTACTAGATATTATTAGTTATTATACCTGTACTTTACTAGATATTATTAGTTATTATACCTGTACTGTACTATATATTATTAGTTATTATACCTGTACTGTACTAGATATTATTAGTTATTATACCGGTACTGTACTAGATATTATTAGTTATTATACCTGTGCTGTACTAGATATTATTAGTTATTATACCTGTACTGTACTAGATATTATTAGTTATTATACCTATACTGTACTAGATATTATTAGTTATTATACCGGTACTGTACTAGATATTATTAGTTATTATACCTGTACTGTACTAGATATTATTAGTTATTATACCTGTACTGTACTAGATATTATTAGTTATTATACCTGTATTGTACTAGATATGATTAATTATTATACCTGTACTGTACTAGATATTATTAGTTATTATACCTGTACTGTACTAGATATTATTAGTTATTATACCTGTACTGTACTAGATATTATTAGTTATTATACCTGTACTGTACTGGATATTATTAGTTATCAACAGCTCAGTACGTTATACCTGTACTGTACTGGATATTATTAGTTATCAACAGCTCAGTACGTTATACCTGTACTGTACTGGATACTATAGTTATTTTCTTATGGTTTCCATGGATTTCAAGCAGGCAACGCCATCAGGTCCAAACCCAAAACAAGGAAATAGGAGGAGACAGGTGTGTTGGGGGTTTCCTGCCAGCGTGACCACCAGCTTCACTTCCTGAACATGAAAAAGGGTGACAGGCGTGTTGGGGGTTTCCTGCCAGCGTGACCACCAGCTTCACTTCCTGAACATGAAAAAGGGTGACAGGTGTGTTGGGGGTTTCCTGCCAGCGTGACCACCAGCTTCACTTCCTGAACATGAAAAAGGGTGACAGGTGTGTTGGGGGTTTCCTGCCAGCGTGACCACCAGCTTCACTTCCTGAACATGAAAAAGGGTGACAGGCGTGTTGGGGGTTTCCTGCCAGCGTGACCACCAGCTTCACTTCCTGAACATGAAAAAGGGTGACAGGTGTGTTGGGGGTTTCCTGCCAGCGTGACCACCAGCTTCACTTCCTGAACATGAAAAAGGGTGACAGGCGTGTTGGGGGTTTCCTGCCAGCGTGACCACCAGCTTCACTTCCTGAACATGAAAAAGGGTGACAGGTGTGTTGGGGGTTTCCTGCCAGCGTGACCACCAGCTTCACTTCCTGAACATGAAAAAGGGTGACAGGTGTGTTGGGGGTTTCCTGCCAGCGTGACCACCAGCTTCACTTCCTGAACATGAAAAAGGGTGACAGGCGTGTTGGGGGTTTCCTGCCAGCGTGACCACCAGCTTCACTTCCTGAACATGAAAAAGGGTGACAGGCGTGTTGGGGGTTTCCTGCCAGCGTGACCACCAGCTTCACTTCCTGAACATGAAAAAGGGTGACAGGTGTGTTGGGGGTTTCCTGCCAGCGTGACCACCAGCTTCACTTCCTGAACATGAAAAAGGGTGACAGGTGTGTTGGGGGTTTCCTGCCAGCGTGACCACCAGCTTCACTTCCTGAACATGAAAAAGGGTGACAGGTGTGTTGGGGGTTTCCTGCCAGCGTGACCACCAGCTTCACTTCCTGAACATGAAAAAGGGTAACAGGTGTGTTGGGGGTTTCCTGCCAGCGTGACCACCAGCTTCACTTCCTGAACATGAAAAAGGGTGACAGGTGTGTTGGGGGTTTCCTGCCAGCGTGACCACCAGCTTCACTTCCTGAACATGAAAAAGGGTGACAGGTGTGTTGGGGGTTTCCTGCCAGCTTGACCACCAGCTTCACATCCTGAACATGAAAAAGGGTGAAAGGTGGGATGCAGCAATAAGGAAGTTTTTTCAGTATTTTTTATCAGTGTTTGATTCATTTAGTTTGCAGATAGTGATGTATCTCTTCTGTAGTTTGTCAAATGCAGTGAACCTGCTGAGAGATGGAGGAGGGGATTAGAGGCCAGAACATCAATCTCATCTTCATGGAGGACATTGATGCCAGATGCAGTGATCATGCTGAGAGATGAAGGAAGGGATGAGAGGCCAGAACATCAATCTCATCTTCATGGAGGACATTGATGCCTGATGCAGTGAACCTGCTGAGAGATGAAGGAGGGGATGAGAGGCCAGAACATCAATCTCATCTTCATGGAGGACATTGATGCCAGATGCAGTGAACCTGCTGAGAGATGAAGGAGGGGATGAGAGGCCAGAACATCAATCTCATCTTCATGGAGGACATTGATGCCAGATGCAGTGAACCTTATTGACCTCCTGACTGATGCACTTGGGAAAAAGATATGACGCCGTCCCATCGTATTGACCTCCTGACTGATGCACCATGGGAAAAAGATATGAGGCCGTCCCATCGTATTGACCTACTGACTGATGCACCATGGGAAAAAGATATGAGGCCGTCCCATCGTATTGACCTCCTGACTGATGCACCATGGGAAAAAGATATGAGGCCGTCCCATCGTATTGACCTCCTGAATGATGTACTTCTCCACCATGGGAAAAAGATACGCCAGAGGCAACGTTAGTTCACTTGGATTTGTTCTTCATTTACTTGATGCTGGTGGACTCTAGTGATGTTCCTAACATGTCCTGTTGTTCTGTTGTAGTGGACTCTAGTGATGTTCCTAACATGTTCTGTTGTAGTGGACTCTAGTGATGTTCCTAACATGTCCTGTTGTTCTGTTGTAGTGGACTCTAGTGATGTTCCTAACATGTCTGTTGTTTTGTTGTAGTGGACTCTAGTGATGTTCCTAACATGTCCTGTTGTAGTGGACTCTAGTGATGTTCCTAACATGTCCTGTTGTTCTGTTGTAGTGGACTCTAGTGATGTTCCTAACATGT
>NW_024060041.1:0-22500 GCF_016432855.1 Salvelinus namaycush
GATTCAGTATAAACAGGCCTGGTAGAGGATAACTATCCTCAGTCTGATTCAGTATAAACAGGCCCTGGAGGAGGAGACTATCCATCAGTCTGATTCAGTATAAACATGCCCTGTAGAGGAGAACTATCCATCAGTCTGATTCAGTATAAACAGGCCCTGTAGAGGAGAACTATCCATCAGTCTGATTCAGTATAAACAGGCCCTGGTGAGGAGAACTATCTGTCAGTCTGATTCAGTATAAACAGGCCCTGTAGAGAGAACTATCCTCAGTCTGATTCAGTATAAACAGGCCCTAGAGGAAACTATCCATCAGTCTGATTCAGTATAAACAGGCCCTGGTGAGAGAAACTATCTGTCAGTCTGATTCAGTATAAACAGTCCCCTGCTGAGGAGAACTATCTGGTCGTCTGATTCAGTATAAACAGGCCCTGGAGAGGAGAACTTTCCATCAGTCTGATTCAGTATAAACAGGCCCTGGTGAGGAATATATGTCAGTCTGATTCAGTATAAACAGGCCCAGGCCCTGTAGAGGAGAACTATCCATCAGTCTGATCAGTATAAACAGGCCCTGGAGAGGAGAACTATCCATCAGTCTGATTCAGTATAAACAGGCCCTGTAGAGGAGAACTATCCGTTCAGTCTGATTCAGTATAAACAGGCCCTGTATAGGAGACTATCCATCAGTCTGATTCAGTATAAACAGGCCCTGGTGAGGAGAACTAATCCATCAGTCTGATTCAGTATAAACAAGGCCATTAGTGAGGAGACTATCTCATCTGATTCAGTACCCTGGTATCTGAGTCTGATTCAGTATAAACAGGCCTAGTGAGGAGAACATCCATCAGTCTGATCAGTATAAACAGGCCCTGGTGAGGATAACTATCTGTCAGTCTGATTCAGTATAAACAGGCCCTGTAGAGGAGAACTACTATCCATCAGTCTGATTCAGTAGTAAACAGGACCTAATGAGGAGAACTATCCATCAGCTGATTCAGTATAAACAGGCCCTGGTGAGGAGAACTATCTGTCAGTCTGATTCAGTATAAACAGGCCCTGGAGAGGAGAACTATCTGTCAGTCTGATTCAGTATAAACAGGCCCTGATGAGGAGAACTATCCATCAGTCTGATTCAGTATAAACAGGCCCTGGTGAGGAGAACTATCTGTCACTCTGACTCAGTATAAACAGGCCCAGGCCCTGGAGAGGAGAACTATCCATCAGTCTGATTCAGTATAAACAGGCCCTGGAGAGGAGAACTATCTGTAAATCTGATTCAGTATAAACAGGCACTGGTGAGGAGAACTATCTGTCAGTCTGATTCAGTATAAACAGGCCCTGGAGAGGAGAACTATCCATCAGTCTGATTCAGTATAAACAGGCCCTGGTGAGGAGAACTATCCATCAGTCTGATTCAGTATAAACAGGCCCTGGTGAGGAGAACTTTCCATCAGTCTGATTCAGTATAAACAGGCCCTGGTGAGGAGATCTTTCTGTCAGTCTGATTCAGTATAAACAGGCCCTGGTGAGGAAAACTATCCATCAGTCTGTTTCAGTATAAACAGGCCCTGATGAGGAGAACTATCCATCAGTCTGATTCAGTATAAACAGGCCCTGGAGAGGAGAACTATCCATCAGTCTGATTCAGTATAAACAGGCCCTGGTGAGGAGATCTTTCTGTCAGTCTGATTCAGTATAAACAGGCCCTGGTGAGGAAAACTATCCATCAGTCTGTTTCAGTATAAACAGGCCCTGATGAGGAGAACTATCCATCAGTCTGATTCAGTATAAACAGGCCCTGGTGAGGAGAACTATCCGTCAGTCTGATTCAGTATAAACAGGCCCTGGTGAGGAGAACTATCTGTCATTCTGATTCAGTATAAACAGGCCCTGGTGAGGAGAACTATCTGTCAGTCTGATTCAGTATAAACAGGCCCTGGTGAGGAGAACAATCTGTCATTCTGATTCAGTATAAACAGGCCCTGGTGAGGAGAACTATCCATCAGTCTGATTCAGTATAAACAGGCCCTGGTGAGGAGAACTATCTGTCAGTCTGATTCAGTATAAACAGGCCCTAGTGAGGAGAACTATCCATCAGTCTGATTCAGTATAAACAGGCCCTGGTGAGGAGAACTATCTGTCAGTCTGATTCAGTATAAACAGGCCCTGTAGAGGAGAACTATCCATCAGTCTGATTCAGTATAAACAGGCCCTAATGAGGAGAACTATCCATCAGTCTGATTCAGTATAAACAGGCCCTGGTGAGGAGAACTATCTGTCAGTCTGATTCAGTATAAACAGGCCCTGGAGAGGAGAACTATCTGTCAGTCTGATTCAGTATAAACAGGCCCTGATGAGGAGAACTATCCATCAGTCTGATTCAGTATAAACAGGCCCTGGTGAGGAGAACTATCTGTCACTCTGACTCAGTATAAACAGGCCCAGGCCCTGGAGAGGAGAACTATCCATCAGTCTGATTCAGTATAAACAGGCCCTGGTGAGGAGAACTATCTGTAAATCTGATTCAGTATAAACAGGCCCTGGTGAGGAGAACTATCTGTCAGTCTGATTCAGTATAAACAGGCACTGGTGAGGAGAACTATCCATCAGTCTGATTCAGTATAAACAGGCCCTGGAGAGGAGAACTATCTGTCAGTCTGATTCAGTATAAACAGGCCCTGGTGAGGAGAACTATCCATCAGTCTGATTCAGTATAAACAGGCCCTGGTGAGGAGAACTATCTGTCAGTCTGACTCAGTATAAACAGGCCCAGGCCCTGGTGAGGAGAACAATCTGTCATTCTGATTCAGTATAAACAGGCCCTGGTGAGGAGAACTATCTGTCAGTCTGATTCAGTATAAACAGGCCCTGGTGAGGAGAACAATCTGTCATTCTGATTCAGTATAAACAGGCCCTGCTGAGGAGAACTATCTGTCAGTCTGATTCAGTATAAACAGGCCCTGGTGAGGAGAACTATCTGTCAGTCTGATTCAGTATAAACAGGCCCTGGTGAGGAGAAAAATCTGTCAGTCTGATTCAGTATAAACAGGCCCTGGAGAGGATAACTATCCATCAGTCTGATTCAGTATAAACAGGCCCTGGTGAGGAGAACTATCCATCAGTCTGATTCAGTATAAACAGGCCATGGAGAGGAGAACTATCCATCAGTCTGATTCAGTATAAACAGGCCCTGGTGAGGAGAACTATCCATCAGTCTGATTCAGTATAAACAGGCCCTGGAGAGGAGAACTATCTGTCAGTCTGATTCAGTATAAACAGGCCCTGGTGAGGAGAACTATCCATCAGTCTGATTCAGTATAAACAGGCCCTGGTGAGGAGAACTATCCATCAGTCTGATTCAGTATAAACAGGCCCTGGTGAGGAGAACTATCCATCAGTCTGATTCAGTATAAACAGGCCCTGGTGAGGAGAACCATCCATCAGTCTGATTCAGTATAAACAGGCCCTGGTGAGGAGAACTATCCATCAGTCTGATTCAGTATAAACAGGCCCTGGAGAGGAGAACTATCCATCAGTCTGATTCAGTATAAACAGGCCCTAGTGAGGAGAACTATCCATCAGTCTGATTCAGTATAAACAGGCCCTGGTGAGGAGAACTATCTGTCAGTCTGATTCAGTATAAACAGTCCCCTGCTGAGGAGAACTATCTGTCAGTCTGATTCAGTATAAACAGGCCCTGGAGAGGAGAACTTTCCATCAGTCTGATTCAGTATAAACAGGCCCTGGTGAGGAGAACTATCTGTCAGTCTGATTCAGTATAAACAGGCCCAGGCCCTGTAGAGGAGAACTATCCATCAGTCTGATTCAGTATAAACAGGCCCTGTAGAGGAGAACTATCCATCAGTCTGATTCAGTATAAACAGGCCCTGTAGAGGAGAACTATCCATCAGTCTGATTCAGTATAAACAGGCCCTGTAGAGGAGAACTATCCATCAGTCTGATTCAGTATAAACAGGCCCTAGTGAGGAGAACTATCCATCAGTCTGATTCAGTATAAACAGGCCCTGGTGAGGAGAACTATCTGTCAGTCTGATTCAGTATAAACAGGCCCTGTAGAGGAGAACTATCCATCAGTCTGATTCAGTATAAACAGGCCCTAATGAGGAGAACTATCCATCAGTCTGATTCAGTATAAACAGGCCCTGGTGAGGAGAACTATCTGTCAGTCTGATTCAGTATAAACAGGCCCTGGAGAGGAGAACTATCTGTCAGTCTGATTCAGTATAAACAGGCCCTGATGAGGAGAACTATCCATCAGTCTGATTCAGTATAAACAGGCCCTGGTGAGGAGAACTATCTGTCACTCTGACTCAGTATAAACAGGCCCAGGCCCTGGAGAGGAGAACTATCCATCAGTCTGATTCAGTATAAACAGGCCCTGGAGAGGAGAACTATCTGTAAATCTGATTCAGTATAAACAGGCCGTGGTGAGGAGAACTATCTGTCAGTCTGATTCAGTATAAACAGGCACTGGTGAGGAGAACTATCTGTCAGTCTGATTCAGTATAAACAGGCACTGGTGAGGAGAACTATCCATCAGTCTGATTCAGTATAAACAGGCCCTGGTGAGGAGAACGATCTGTCAGTCTGATTCAGTATAAACAGGCCCTGGTGAGGAGAACTATCCATCAGTCTGATTCAGTATAAACAGGCCCTGGTGAGGAGAACTATCCATCAGTCTGATTCAGTATAAACAGGCCCTGGTGAGGAGAACTTTCCATCAGTCTGATTCAGTATAAACAGGCCCTGGTGAGGAGATCTTTCTGTCAGTCTGATTCAGTATAAACAGGCCCTGGTGAGGAAAACTATCCATCAGTCTGTTTCAGTATAAACAGGCCCTGATGAGGAGAACTATCCATCAGTCTGATTCAGTATAAACAGGCCCTGGAGAGGAGAACTATCCATCAGTCTGATTCAGTATAAACAGGCCCTGGTGAGGAGATCTTTCTGTCAGTCTGATTCAGTATAAACAGGCCCTGGTGAGGAAAACTATCCATCATTCTGTTTCAGTATAAACAGGCCCTGATGAGGAGAACTATCCATCAGTCTGATTCAGTATAAACAGGCCCTGGTGAGGAGAACTATCCGTCAGTCTGATTCAGTATAAACAGGCCCTGGTGAGGAGAACTATCCATCAGTCTGATTCAGTATAAACAGGCCCTGGTGAGGAGAACTATCTGTCAGTCTGACTCAGTATAAACAGGCCCAGGCCCTGGTGAGGAGAACAATCTGTCATTCTGATTCAGTATAAACAGGCCCTGGTGAGGAGAACTATCTGTCAGTCTGATTCAGTATAAACAGGCCCTGGTGAGGAGAACAATCTGTCATTCTGATTCAGTATAAACAGGCCCTGCTGAGGAGAACTATCTGTCAGTCTGATTCAGTATAAACAGGCCCTGGTGAGGAGAACTATCTGTCAGTCTGATTCAGTATAAACAGGCCCTGGAGAGGATAACTATCCATCAGTCTGATTCAGTATAAACAGGCCCTGGTGAGGAGAACTATCCATCAGTCTGATTCAGTATAAACAGGCCATGGAGAGGAGAACTATCCATCAGTCTGATTCAGTATAAACAGGCCCTGGTGAGGAGAACTATCCATCAGTCTGATTCAGTATAAACAGGCCCTGGAGAGGAGAACTATCTGTCAGTCTGATTCAGTATAAACAGGCCCTGGTGAGGAGAACTATCCATCAGTCTGATTCAGTATAAACAGGCCCTGGAGAGGAGAACTATCCATCAGTCTGATTCAGTATAAACAGGCCCTGGTGAGGAGAACTATCCATCAGTCTGATTCAGTATAAACAGGCCCTGGTGAGGAGAACCATCCGTCAGTCTGATTCAGTATAAACAGGCCCTGGTGAGGAGAACTATCCATCAGTCTGATTCAGTATAAACAGGCCCTGGAGAGGAGAACTATCCATCAGTCTGATTCAGTATAAACAGGCCCTGGAGAGGAGAACTATCCATCAGTCTGATTCAGTATAAACAGGCCCTGGAGAGGAGAACTATCTGTCAGTCTGACTCAGTATAAACAGGCCCAGGCCCTGGTGAGGAGAACAATCTGTCATTCTGATTCAGTATAAACAGGCCCTGGTGAGGAGAACTATCTGTCAGTCTGATTCAGTATAAACAGGCCCTGGTGAGGAGAACTATCTGTCAGTCTGATTCAGTATAAACAGGCCCTGGTGAGGAGAACTATCTGTCAGTCTGATTCAGTATAAACAGGCCCTGGAGAGGAGAACTATCCATCAGTCTGATTCAGTATAAACAGGCCCTGGTGAGGAGAACTATCCATCAGTCTGATTCAGTATAAACAGGCCCTGGTGAGGAGAACTATCCATCAGTCTGATTCAGTATAAACAGGCCCTGGAGAGGAGAACTATCCATCAGTCTGATTCAGTATAAACAGGCCCTGGTGAGGAGAACTATCCATCAGTCTGATTCAGTATTAACAGGCCCTGGAGAGGAGAACTATCTGTCAGTCTGATTCAGTATAAACAGGCCCTGGTGAGGAGAACTATCCATCAGTCTGATTCAGTATAAACAGGCCCTGGAGAGGAGAACTATCCATCAGTCTGATTCAGTATAAACAGGCCCTGGAGAGGAGAACTATCCATCAGTCTGATTCAGTATAAACAGGCCCTGGAGAGGAGAACTATCCATCAGTCTGATTCAGTATAAACAGGCCCTGGCGAGGAGAACTATCTGTCAGTCTGATTCAGTATAAACAGGCCCTGGTGAGGAGAACTATCTGTCAGTCTGATTCAGTATAAACAGGCCCAGGCCCTGGTGAGGAGAACAATCTGTCATTCTGATTCAGTATAAACAGGCCCTGGTGAGGAGAACAATCTGTCAGTCTGATTCAGTATAAACAGGCCCTGGTGAGGAGAACTATCTGTCAGTCTGATTCAGTATAAACAGGCCCTGGTGAGGAGAACCATCTGTCAGTCTGATTCAGTATAAACAGGCCCTGGAGAGGAGAACTATCCATCAGTCTGATTCAGTATAAACAGGCCCTTGAGAGGAGAACTCTCCATCAGTCTGATTCAGTATAAACAGGCCCTGGTGAGGAGAACTATCTGTCAGTCTGATTCAGTATGAACAGGCCCTGGTGAGGAGAACTATCCATCAGTCTGATTCAGTATAAACAGGCCCTGGTGAGGAGAACTATCCATCATTCTGATTCAGTATAAACAGGCCCTGGTGAGGAGAACTATCCATCAGTCTGATTCAGTATAAACAGGCCCAGGCCCTGGTGAGGAGAACTATCCATCAGTCTGATTCAATATAAACAGGCCCTGGTGAGGAGAACTTTCCATCAGTCTGATTCAGTATAAACAGGCCCTGGTGAGGAGAACTGTCTGTCAGTCTGATTCAGTATAAACAGGCCCTGGTGAGGAGAACTATCCATCAGTCTGATTCAGTATAAACAGGCCCTGGAGAGGAGAACTATCCATCAGTCTGATTCAGTATAAACAGGCCCTGGAGAGGAGAACTATCTGTCAGTCTGACTCAGTATAAACAGGCCCAGGCCCTGGTGAGGAGAACAATCTGTCATTCTGATTCAGTATAAACAGGCCCTGGTGAGGAGAACTATCTGTCAGTCTGATTCAGTATAAACAGGCCCTGGTGAGGAGAACTATCTGTCAGTCTGATTCAGTATAAACAGGCCCTGGTGAGGAGAACTATCTGTCAGTCTGATTCAGTATAAACAGGCCCTGGAGAGGAGAACTATCCATCAGTCTGATTCAGTATAAACAGGCCCTGGTGAGGAGAACTATCCATCAGTCTGATTCAGTATAAACAGGCCCTGGTGAGGAGAACTATCCATCAGTCTGATTCAGTATAAACAGGCCCTGGAGAGGAGAACTATCCATCAGTCTGATTCAGTATAAACAGGCCCTGGTGAGGAGAACTATCCATCAGTCTGATTCAGTATTAACAGGCCCTGGAGAGGAGAACTATCTGTCAGTCTGATTCAGTATAAACAGGCCCTGGTGAGGAGAACTATCCATCAGTCTGATTCAGTATAAACAGGCCCTGGAGAGGAGAACTATCCATCAGTCTGATTCAGTATAAACAGGCCCTGGAGAGGAGAACTATCCATCAGTCTGATTCAGTATAAACAGGCCCTGGAGAGGAGAACTATCCATCAGTCTGATTCAGTATAAACAGGCCCTGGCGAGGAGAACTATCTGTCAGTCTGATTCAGTATAAACAGGCCCTGGTGAGGAGAACTATCTGTCAGTCTGATTCAGTATAAACAGGCCCAGGCCCTGGTGAGGAGAACAATCTGTCATTCTGATTCAGTATAAACAGGCCCTGGTGAGGAGAACAATCTGTCAGTCTGATTCAGTATAAACAGGCCCTGGTGAGGAGAACCATCTGTCAGTCTGATTCAGTATAAACAGGCCCTGGAGAGGAGAACTATCCATCAGTCTGATTCAGTATAAACAGGCCCTTGAGAGGAGAACTCTCCATCAGTCTGATTCAGTATAAACAGGCCCTGGTGAGGAGAACTATCTGTCAGTCTGATTCAGTATGAACAGGCCCTGGTGAGGAGAACTATCCATCAGTCTGATTCAGTATAAACAGGCCCTGGTGAGGAGAACTATCCATCATTCTGATTCAGTATAAACAGGCCCTGGTGAGGAGAACTATCCATCAGTCTGATTCAGTATAAACAGGCCCTGGTGAGGAGAACTATCCATCATTCTGATTCAGTATAAACAGGCCCTGGAGAGGAGAACTATCTGTCAGTCTGATTCAGTATAAACAGGCCCTGGTGAGGAGAACTATCCATCAGTCTGATTCAGTATAAACAGGCCCTGGAGAGGAGAACTATCTGTCAGTCTGATTCAGTATAAACAGGCCCTGGTGAGGAGAACTATCTGTCAGTCTGATTCAGTATAAACAGGCCCTGGAGAGGAGAACTATCTGTCAGTCTGATTCAGTATAAACAGGCCCTGGAGAGGAGAACTATCCATCAGTCTGATTCAGTATAAACAGGCCCTGGTGAGGAGAACTATCCATCAGTCTGATTCAGTATAAACAGGCCCTGGTGAGGAGAACTATCCACCAGTCTGATTCAGTATAAACAGGCCCTGGTGAGGAGAACTATCCATCAGTCTGATTCAGTATAAACAGGCCCTGGTGAGGAGAACTAGAGGTATACCTATAGAATAATAGAGGTACCAATCAGGAAGAAAGGGAAGGATCCAACGAGGCCAACAAGCTATCGGCCAATAGCTTTAAGGATTAGCCCCATTTTATCAATCTTTACCTAAAATGACATACCCAAATCTAACTGCCTGTAGCTCAGGCCCTGAAGCAAGATATGCATATTCTTAGTACCATTTGAAAGGAAACACTTTGAAGTTTATGGAAATGTGAAAGGAATGTAGTAGAATATAACACAATAGATCTGGTAAAAGGTAATACAAAGAAAAAAACAACTGCTCTTTTTTTTTTTTTTTTTGCCATTATCTTTGAAATGCAAGAGAAAGGCCATAATGTATTATTCCAGCCCAGGTGCAATTTCAATTTTGGCCACTAGATGGCATCAGTGTATGTGCAAAGTGTTAGACTGATCCAATGAACGATTGCATTTATGTTCAAAATGTTGTATCAAGACTTCCCAAATGTGCCTAATTTGTTTATTAATAACTTTTCATGTACAAAACTGTGTACTCTCCTTTAAAAATAGCATGGTATTCTTTCACTGTAATAGCTACTGTAAATTGGACAGTGTAGTTAGATTAACGAAAAATTAAACCTTCTGCCAATATCAGATATGTCTCTGTCCTGGGAAATGTTCTTGTTATTTACTACCTCATGATAATCGTATTAGCCTTCGTTAGCTCAACCATCCCGTGGAAGGGACACCGATTCCGTTAACATCACACAACGAAGGCTGGTCACCAGCAAAAACAAAATGAAGGCTGGTCACCTGCAAAAACACAACAAAGGCTGGTCACCTGCCTATGCTGGTCTATGCTGTTTTTTCGGCGGGGGCTGCAACTCACGCAGTAGAACAGGTACCGGAATTCAGTTGTTGTGTTGTGGCCCAAGTCAAGCTTGTGTATTTTACTCAGTGCTTGAAAGAGCAACTACACAAATAAACACAAATACCTGATACAGTTCTTATGATGATAATTTGTGCTTCAGTGTGGAAGAGACGTTTCCTAGCTGCTACAGTGTGTCTGGGGCTGCTGTGTGTTCTCCTACTGGCTGGGATCATAGGCCTGTTACTCTACCGTGAGTTTGATATGTTCTCACTCAAACATTCTAAATAATCTGTGGTGTAATGAACAATGATTGGGGTCAATTCCATTTTCATTTCAGTCAAATCAGAAAGTAAACCAAATTCCAAATGTTCCTCATTGAAAAGCATTGAAGAGAATTGGAATTGGAATTCCAGTGTACTTCCTGAATTGACTGGAATTTAAATGGAATTGACCCCAACCCTGGTAATGTCTGATTAACTTGGTCGTTGATCGTATTATTTCACAGAGAGAAACCTATTGAACAACCTGACTGCAGAGAGAGACCAGCTACAGACCAGCTACAACAACTTGACCAAAGAGAGAGACCAGCTACAGACCTCTAATAAATATGCCACATGTCCCCAAGACTGGAAGAAGTCTTGCTGCAGTTGTTACTACATCTCCCCTGATGAGAAAACGTGGGACGACAGCAGAAAGGACTGTCAGGAGAGAGAAGCAAACCTGGTGATCATCGACAGCAGAGAGGAACAGACTTTAATCAAAGCTTTCAATAGAAGAGCCTGGTTTGGTCTGACTGACATAGAAGTTGAGGGAACCTGGAGATGGGTGGACGGCACACCACTGAACACAAGTTACTGGAAGAAAGGGGAGCCAAATGATTTGCAAGGAGAAGACTGCGCTTTGGTTGACAACACTCAAAAGGACCCAGTAGTGGCTTGGAATGATGTGCCATGTAACCACAAAAATGGTTGGATCTGTGAAAGGCAGGTGTGTTAAGTCTATCAATGACAGGTTGAGGTTGGGAAGAGCTTGGGGGAGCTGGGGTTGGGGAGGGTTGGGGATGGGGAGGGTTGGGAAGAGATTGGGGAGGGCTGGGGTCGGGAAGAGATTGGGGAGGGTTGGGGTTGGGAAGAGATTGGGGAGGGTTGTAGTTGGGAAGAGATTGGGGAGGGTTGGGGTTGGGAAGACCTTGGGGATGGGGAGGGTTGGGAAGACCTTGTGGAGGGTTGGGGTTGGGAAGAGATTGGGGAGGGTTGGGGTTGGGAAGACCTTGGGGAGGGTTGGGGGTGGGAAGAGATTGGGGAGGGTTGGGGTTGGGAAGACCTTGGGGAGGGTTGGGGTTGGGAAGAGATTGGGGAAGGTTGGGGTTGGGAAGACCTTGGGGATGGGGAGTGTTAGGAAGAGCTTGGGGAGGGCTGGGTTTGGGAAGAGCTTGGGGAGGGCTTGGGTTGGGGCAGGCTGGGTCGGTGGATAAGGGCTATAAAGGGCCAGTGCAGCAAACCTGACCAACTGATCTAATTGATCAGTTCATTGTTTGCTGGAAATCCAAAAACATGAAATGCCTGCGGCACTCCAGGACCAGGGTTACCTACCTCTGGGGTGTAGGGTGGGGTTGAGATCCAGGGGGTTGAGTGGTGATGATGGCTGGGGGAAGACTGGGTTGAGATCCAGGGGGTTGAGTGGTGATGATGGCTGGGGGAAGGCTGGGTTGAGATCCAGGGGGTTGAGTGGTGATGATGGCTGGGGGAAGGCTGGGGTGAGATCCAGGGGGTTGAGTGGTGATGATGGCTGGGGGAAGGCTGGGTTGAGATCCAGGGGGTTGAGTGGTGATGATGGCTGGGGTGAAGACTGGGTTGAGATCCAGGGGGTTGAGTGGTGATGATGACTGGGGGAAGGCTGGGGGAAGGCTAAGGGTTATGTGGAGGTTGGAGGGAAGGAGGGATCAATACCAGGGTTGCTGGGTGGGATGGAGGGGTGGATGCTGGGGTTGTTGGGTTGGGTGGAGGCTGGGGTAAGACTGTGGAGGAGTAGGGGTGGACGCTAAGGGTGTTGGGTTGGGTGGAGGATGGGGAAGGCTTGAGGGATTGAGGGAGTAGGGGTGGACGGTGAGTTCAGCTACATGCTACTGTAGGATATTCTCCCATATGGCTGAGTTGACTGTTCAGCTACTGTAGGTTACTCTCCCATATGGCTGAGTTGACTGTTCAGCTACTGTAGTTTACTCTCCCATATGGCTGAGTTGACTGTTCAGCTACTGCAGGTTATTCTCCCATATGGCTGAGTTGACTGTTCAGCTACTGTAGTTTACTCTCCCATATGGCTGAGTTGACTGTTCAGCTACTGCAGGTTATTCTCCCATATGGCTGAGTTGACTGTTCAGCTACTGCAGGTTATTCTCCCATATGGCTGAGTTGACTGTTCAGCTACTGCAGGTTATTCTCCCATATGGCTGAGTTGACTGTTCAGCTACTGTAGGATATTCTCCCATATGGCTGAGTTGACTGTTCAGCTACTGTAGGTTATTCTCCCATATGGCTGAGTTGACTGTTCAGCTACTGTAGGTTATTCTCCCATATGGCTGAGTTGACTGTTCAGCTACTGTAGGTTATTCTCCCATATGGCTGAGTTGACTGTTCAGCTACTGTAGGTTACTCTCCCATATGGCTGAGTTGACTGTTCAGCTACTGTAGGTTATTCTCCCATATGGCTGGTTGACTGTTCAGCTACTGTAGTTTACTCTCCCATATGGCTGAGTTGACTGTTCAGCTACTGTAGGTTATTCTCCCATATGGCTGAGTTGACTGTTCAGCTACTGTAGGTTACTCTCCCATATGGCTGAGTTGACTGTTTAGCTACTGTAGGTTATTCTCCCATATGGCTGAGTTGACTGTTCAGCTACTGTAGGTTACTCTCCCATATGGCTGAGTTGACTGTTCAGCTACTGTAGGTTACTCTCCCATATGGCTGAGTTGACTGTTCAGCTACTGTAGGTTACTCTCCCATATGGCTGAGTTGACTGTTCAGCTACTGTAGGTTACTCTCCCATATGGCTGAGTTGACTGTTCAGCTACTGTAGGTTATTCTCCCATATGGCTGAGTTGACTGTTCAGCTACTGTAGGTTATTCTCCCATATGGCTGAGTTGACTGTTCAGCTACTGTAGGTTATTCTCCCATATGGCTGAGTTGACTGTTCAGCTACTGTAGGTTATTCTCCCATATGGCTGAGTTGACTGTTCAGCTACTGTAGGTTATTCTCCCATATGGCTGAGTTGACTGTTCAGCTACTGTAGGTTATTCTCCCATATGGCTGAGTTGACTGTTCAGCTACTGTAGGTTACTCTCCCATATGGCTGAGTTGACTGTTCAGCTACTGTAGGTTACTCTCCCATATGGCTGAGTTGACTGTTCAGCTACTGCAGGTTATTCTCCCATATGGCTGAGTTGACTGTTCAGCTACTGTAGGTTATTCTCCCATATGGCTGAGTTGACTGATCAGCTACATGCTACTGTAAGTTATTCTCCCATATTGCTGGTTGACTGTTCAGCTACTGTAGGTTATTCTCCCATATGGCTGAGTTGACTGTTCAGCTACTGTAGGTTACTCTCCCATATGGCTGAGTTGACTGTTCAGCTACTGTAGGTTACTCTCCCATATGGCTGAGTTGACTGTTCAGCTACTGTAGGTTACTCTCCCATGCTACTGTAGGTTTTTCTCCCATATGGCTGGTTGACTGTTCAGCTACTGTAGTTTACTCTCCCATATGGCTGAGTTGACTGTTCAGCTACTGTAGGTTACTCTCCCATATGGCTGAGTTGACTGTTCAGCTACTGTAGGTTACTCTCCCATGCTACTGTAGGTTTTTCTCCCATATGGCTGGTTGACTGTTCAGCTACTGTAGTTTACTCTCCCATATGGCTGGTTGACTGTTCAGCTACTGTAGTTTACTCTCCCATATGGCTGAGTTGACTGTTCAGCTACTGTAGGTTACTCTCCCATATGGCTGAGTTGACTGTTCAGCTACTGTAGGTTACTCTCCCATATGGCTGAGTTGACTGTTCAGCTACTGTAGTTTACTCTCCCATATGGCTGAGTTAACTGTTCAGCTACTGTAGTTTACTCTCCCATATGGCTGAGTTAACTGTTCAGCTACTGTAGTTTACTCTCCCATATGGCTGAGTTAACTGTTCAGCTACTGTAGTTTACTCTCCCATACGGCTGAGTTGACTGTCCAGCTACTGTATGTGACTCTCCCATGCTACTGTAGGTTACTCTCCCATACGGCTGAGTTGACTGTCCAGCTACTGTATGTGACTCTCCCATGCTACTGTAGGTTACTCTCCCATGATACTGTAGGTTACTCTCCCATGCTACTGTAGGTTAGTGTCCCAAGCTACTGTGGGTTACTTTCCCATGTTACTGTAGGTTACTCTTCCATTATACTGTAGGTTACTCTCCCAAGCTACTGTAGATTACTCTCCCATGCTACTGTAGGTTACTCTCCCGTGCTACTGTAGGTTACTCTCCCATGCTACTGTAGGTTACTCTCCCATGTTACTGTACGTTACTCTCCCATGCTACTGTAGGTTACTCTCCCATGATACTGTATGTTACTCTCCCATGATACTGTATATTACTCTCCCATGCTACTGTACGTTACTCTCCCATGCTACTGTAGGTTACTCTCCCATGCTACTGTAAGTTACTCTCCCATGCTACTGTAGGTTACTCTCCCCAAGCTACTGTAGGTTACTCTACCATGCTACTGTAGGTTACTCTCCCATTCTACTGTAGGTTACTCTCCAATGCTACTGTAGGTTGCTCTCCCATGCTACTGTAGGTTACTCTCCCATGATACTGTAGGTTACTCTCCCATGCTACTTTAGGTTACTCTCCCATGCTACTGTAGGTTACTCTCCCATGCTACTGTAGGTTACTCTCCCGTGCTACTGTAGGTTACTCTCCCATTCTACTGTAGGTTACACTCCCATACCACTGTAGGTTACTCTCCCATGCTACTGTAGGTTAGTGTCCCAAGCTACTGTAGGTTACTCTCCCAAGCTACTGTAGGTTACTCTCCCATGATACTGTAGGTTACTCTCCCATGCTACTGTCGGTTCCTCTCCCATGCTACTGTAGGTTACACTCCCATGCTACTGTAGGTTACACTCCCATGCCACTGTAGGTTACTCTCCCATGCTACTGTAGGTTACACTCCCATGATACTGTATGTCACTCTCCCATGCTATTTTAGGTTATTCTCCCATGCTACTGTAGGTTACTCTCCCATGCTACTATAGGTTACTCTCCCATGCTACTGTAGGTTACTCTCCCATGCTACTGTAGGTTACTCTCCCATGCTACTCTAGGTTACTCTCCCATGCTACTGTAGGTTAATATCTGGATTGTATCATAACTCTTCTCTGGGATGTGCAGTTCCGTTGTGCAGAGAATAACTTGTACTGATGTGTATAGGAGCAAACAAACCATACACTTAGTGGTTATGTGTTCGTTTTATATTTTATTATTCAGATTATTTTATTAAGGTTGTGTGTGTTTTTTGTTGTAAAGGACTATAGTTGAAATGGATCTTTGGAGAAAGTGACGTGTGCCGCTTTCACTTTTTTATCTTTTGCTTGCTTGAAAACCATGCTTACAAATGAATGACGATAAAAACATTTTGCTCCTCCATGTGTTAAAGTAAAGTGTTATAAGTCACTGTGGGTGTGAGGTAGCAGTAATAAAATGCTGTTTTATAACACCTACTTTGCTTGTGTGTTTCTTTTCACTGGGGTTTTGTCAACTACATTACCCATGTTTATTCTTTGTCCTGTCTTCTAAGACCGGTCCTCTTCACTTACTTTCATGATTCTTAATTCAAGCTGAGTGGTATTAAAGTGACAATGCTTTTTCCTATTATTGTATTACGTACAGTGGGGCAAAAAAGTATTTAGTCAGCCACCAATAGTGCAAGTTCTCCCACTTAGAAAGACGAGAGAGGCCTGTAATTTTCATCATAGGTACACTTCAACTATGACAGACAAAATGAGAAAAAAAAATCCAGAAAATCACATTGTAGGATTTTTTATGAATTTATTTGCAAATTCTGGTGGAAAATAAGTATTTGGTCACCTACAAACAAGCAAGATTTCTGGCTCTCACAGACCTGTAACTTCATCTTTAAGAGGCTCCTCTGTCCTCCACTCGTTACCTGTATTAATGGCACCTGTTTGAACTTGTTATCAGTATAAAAGACACCTGTCCACAACCTCAAACAGTCACACTCCAAACTCCACTATGGCCAAGACCAAAGAGCTGTCAAAGGACACCAGAAACAAAATTGTAGACCTGCACCAGGCTGGGAAGACTGAATCTGCAATAGGTAAGCAGCTTGGTTTGAAGAAATCAACTGTGGGAGCAATTATTAGGAAATGGAAGACATACAAGACCACTGATAATCTCCCTCGATCTGGGGCTCCACGCAAGATCTCACCCCGTGGGGTCAAAATGATCACAAGAACGGTGAGCAAAAATCCCAGAACCACACGGGGGGACCTAGTGAATGACCTGCAGAGAGCTGGGACCAAAGTAACAAAGCCTACCATCAGTAACACACTACGCCGCCAGGGACTCAAATCCTGCAGTGCCAGACGTGTCCCCCTGCTTAAGCCAGTACATGTCCAGGCCCGTCTGAAGTTTGCTAGAGAGCATTTGGATGATCCAGAAGAAGATTGGGAGAATGTCAGATGAAACCAAAATATAACTTTTTGGTAAAAACTCAACTCGTCGTGTTTGGAGGACAAAGAATGCTGAGTTGCATCCAAAGAACACCATACCTACTGTGAAGCATGGGGGTGGAAACATCATGCTTTGGGGCTGTTTTTCTGCAAAGGGACCAGGACGACTGATCCGTGTAAAGGAAAGAATGAATGGAGCCATGTATCGTGAGATTTTGAGTGAAACCTCCTTCCATCAGCAAGGGCATTGAAGATGAAACGTGGCTGGGTCTTTCAGCATGACAATGATCCCAAACACACCGCCCGGGCAACGAAGGAGTGGCTTCGTAAGAAGCATTTCAAGGTCCTGGAGTGGCCTAGCCAGTCTCCAGATCTTAACCCCATAGAAAATCTTTGGAGGGAGTTGAAAGTCCGTGTTGCCCAGCAACAGCCCCAAAACATCACTGCTCTAGAGGATATCTGCATGGAGGAATGGGCCAAAATACCAGCAACAGTGTGTGAAAACCTTGTGAAGACTTACAGAAAACGTTTGACCTCTGTCATTGCCAACAAAGGGTATATAACAAAGTATTGAGAAACTTTTGCTATTGACCAAATACTTATTTTCTACCATAATTTGCAAGTAAATTCATTAAAAATCCTACAATGTGATTTTCTGGATTTTTTTTCTCATTTTGTCTGTCATAGTTGAAGTGTACCTATGATGAAAATTACAGGCCTCTCTCATCTTTTTAAGTGGGAGAACTTGCACAATTGGTGGCTGACTAAATACTTTTTTGCCCCACTGTATGTGTTACAGGTCCCTGGTGGTGGGGACTAATCAAATCAAACGTTATTTGTCACATGCGCCGAATACGATTACCGTGAAATGCTTACTTACAAGCCCTTAACCAACAATGCGGTTTTAGGAAAATAGGTCAGTCAATCGGGAACATTTCAAGAACTTTGAAAGTGTCTTCAAGTGCAGTCGCAAAAACCATCAAGCACCATGATGAAACCGGCTCTCATGAGGACCGCCACAGGAAAGACCCAGAGTTACCTCTGCTGCAGAGGATAAGTTCATTAGAGTTAACTGCACCTCAAATTGCAGCCCAAATAAATGCTTCATAGAGTTCAAGTAACAGACACATCTCAACATCAACAGTTCAGAGGAGACTGCGTGAATCAGGCCTTCATGGTCGAATTTCTGCAAAGAAACCACTACTAAAGGACACCAAAAAGAAGAAGAGACTTGTTTGGGTCAAGAAACACGAGCAATGAACAGTAGACCGGTGGAAATCTGTCCATTGGTCTGATGAGTCCAAATTTGAGATTTTTGGTTCTAACCGCTGTGTCTTTTTGAGATGCAGAGTAGGTGAACGGATGATCTCTGCATGTGTGGTTCCCACCGTGAAGCATGGAGGAGGAGGTTAAAGGATGATCTCCGCATGTGTGGTTCCCACCGTGAAGCATGGAGGAGGAGGTGTGATGGTGTTGGGGTGCTTTTCTGGTGAAACTGTCTGTGATTTATTTAGAATTCAAGGCACAGTTAACCAGCATGGCTACCCTAGCATTCTGCAGCGATACAGCATCCCGTATGATTTTCACTTAGTGGGACTATAATTTGTTTTTCAACAAGACAATGACTCAAAACACTTCCAGGCTCTTGTAAGGATGTGATGGAGTTCTGCATTAGATGACCTGGCCTCCACAATCACGTGACCTCAAACCCATTTGATATGGTTTGTGATGAGTTGGACTGCAGAGTGAAGGAAAAGCAGCCAACAAGTGCTCAGAATATGTGGTAACTCCTTCAAGACCGTTGGAAAAGCATTCCTCATGAAGCTGGTTGAGAGAATGCCAAGAATGTGTAAAGCTGGCAAAGGGTGGCTACTTTGAAGAATCTCAAATCTCAAATATATTTTGATTTGTTTAATACTTTTTTGGTTACTACATGACTCCATATGTGTTATTTCAAAGTGTCGATGTTTTCATTATTATTCTCCAATGTAGAAAATATTAACAATTTAATATTATATTTATATATATGTATATATATTATATTTATAAAAAAATATAACAAAATTATGAAAAACCCTTGAATGAGAAGGTGTGAACAAACTTTTGACTGGTACTGTATGATCTTACACAAGGAATGTGATAAATATTTACAGTAATATATATATTACTGTAATTACACACAATATTCAATTAGGAGAAAAAACTACAATTTGGGCATTTTGAAACTCTAAAAGAGGAGATTCAGAAATATTCCATTTGAAGAAGTTTCCTCTCAATGTCCCCTCCCCTGCGTGACATCGTGACCATTTCTACTCCCAAGTATCTCAGAGAACTAATAGGATGTCCTGCTTGTACAAAATGAACAGCAACTGTTTGTTTTGTGTCTCACCTGTCCATATATTGCTGCCGTACTGATCCGGGTCTTAACTACGGGTTTATGAATGTTATTTTACCTTCAATGTTAATATTGTGAACCTATGTCATATATTTTTTTTTACCTCCTGTTTCAGGAAGTGATGTCACTGAGTACTGCCCCTTAATATAGGACCTTCCACCCCCGACCTGGTCCTATATTCAACCTAAGGGTTGAACCGTTGCTATAATAAATCACCTGGGATCATGAGGAGCAGTGTTTTCCTTCCTGTTTTCCATGAGTCTACAACTCCAGCACCTGAGGAAAGCACCTGGATGTGCGTAATGTTCTTCAGCTTTTGTTTAAGCGGTGGCGCCACCTACTGGCCTTCAGTGTCATCGACACTTTCAGTGTCATCAACACTTTTCATCAAGTGGGTGAGGCAGTTTAGGGAGTGCCATTTATTGCTGGAATGGAACCGTTTGTATTGCCTCAAATATATAGTATCTTACATTAAATCGATGGTAAAATGTAGGCTATTTTTTGGAGCATAATCAATATATCATAAATCTACTTAAACTGTAAATGATTAGATGTTGGCCAATTTACCATGTCATCGGCAATGATTGTAAATGGATGTGGTTGTATTGTTTTTAAATGACCAAATCAATTAAATTAAATTAAAATCCCAACAAATGTATGGTATTTGTAGAAACAGCCAAAAACAGCTTGCAGCCTCTGGCTGGCTGTGGTTTGCTGGAAGGAGGTAGGCCGAATTTGAGATGAGAGAAATTCCTGGCTATTGTCTTTCAAATTGACTCATAGCTAAGTGGCTTGTCTCGGCCTTACAGCTGTCCTCTGAGCAGAGGCTAAACGCCAGAGATCCAAAAGCGGTCCCCCGAGGGCCTATAGCGGTCCTCTGAATGGGGGCTACCCGCCAAAGATGCAAATCAGGTCTTGAACTGCAAACTCCAATTCGCGCTGGCAGCACGAATTTCTAGCCTTGGACGTTACGCATTCGGAACACAGCAAGCGGGGGAAATGTTTTGCTATCTGGGATAATACATCCTCTGTATTTAAAATAGCCCTACTGATACATTGACTTGTGTTTCAAAATATACTTTTTTACTATTTCTAATTTAAAAGTTAACAATAAAAATAAATGCAAAAATAAGGAAGCCTGTTTTTAACCTTTAAATAGTTAAATGAACTGGCATAAACCAGATCAGCAATCGCAATACTGAGCCAGCTAGCTGCTAAGCTTTAAAGCTAATAGCAATCCATATAGGTTTAACAAGCAAGTGTTAGCGCCGTTAGCTTAGCATTAGCGTGTTTAGTCTTTCTCTAAAAAATTCTACTTTTTCTTATATCACACTTGGGTGGAGAGATGTCAGGGCCTTTCTAATATAAATGAAGTAGAAAATAAACCACAATATTATCTTAGACGAGGTATAAATCAAAAAGTTTAAAACATATTATTAGCAAATGCCATTTTGTCTGTTATTCTACTGGTTAGCCTAGCCGCTAACCCATTCATCACTAATGGTGAGATCACTAACAGTTTTCACTCAATCAATTTACACATTTAAACTTTACAATTTCCAGTTAACAAGAAGTTTGTCTTTCATTTGGTGTATTGCACTTGTTAATGTGTGAAAGTTACATATTTCAAAAAAATATTTTTGAATTTCGTGCACTGTGCCTTTTCAGCGGAATGTTGTCGAGGGGTTCCGCTAGCGGAATGTTGTCGAGGGGTTCCGCTAGCGGAATGTTGTCGAGGGGTTCTGCTAGCGGAATGTTGTCGAGGGGTTCCGCTAGCGGAATGTTGTCGAGGGGTTCCGCTAGCGGAATGTTGTCGAGGGGTTCCGCTAGCGGAATGTTGTCGAGGGGTTCCGCTAGCGGAATGTTTTTCGAGGGGTTCCGCTAGCGGAATGTTGTCGAGGGGTTCCGCTAGCGGAATGTTGTCGAGGGGTTCCGCTAGCGGAATGTTGTCGAGGGGTTCTGCTAGCGGAATGTTTTTCGAGGGGTTCCGCTAGCGGAATGTTGTCGAGGGGTTCCGCTAGCGGAATGTTGTCGAGGGGTTCCGCTAGCGGAATGTTGTCGAGGGGTTTCGCTAGCGGAATGTTGTCGAGGGGTTCCGCTAGCGGAATGTTGTCGAGGGGTTCCGCTAGCGGAATGTTGTCGAGGGGTTCCGCTAGCGGAACGCCTGCGCTTGAAAGGCGTAAGTATTACACAGATAACCATTTCCTCTAGGTAATGTAATTGTGTACACTTCATACCTGGTAAACAGGGGAGACTGTAGGATAAGTTAAAAGTTGTCACAGGCGTCTTCCTCTGGTGTTAGACGGGAGACGCAACCACTGCACTCACCCTATGACAGCGCCCCCTGCTGGCTGCAACAGGCATAAACAATTCCAAATGGAAACCATTGGAAGACTCGCTCAAAATAAGAGTGGATTGCAACAGACACTGTGTATTACAGACACTATGACCTGGGATTTCCTGTGATCTTCTATGTATAAGAAGCCCTTACAGTATTATAGACACTATGACCTGGGATTTCCTGTGATCTTCTATGTAGATGAACCCCTTACAGTCTTATAGACACTATGTCCTGGGATTTACTATGAGCTTCTATGTAGAAGAACCCCTTACAGTATTATAGACACTATGTCCTGGGATTTCCTATGATCTTCTGTGTAGAAGAACCCCGTACAGTATTATAGACACTATGTCCTGGGATTTCCTATGATCTTCTGTGTAGAAGAACCCCGTACAGTATTATAGACACTATGTCCTGGGATTTCCTATGATCTTCTATGTAGAAGAACCCCTTACGTTCTAACGACTCTTGTGTGGCTTGTGAGGTCATAGAGCAAAACATGTTACATGTTCGTGAGTCTCAGATTTTCCAGGTCGCTTTTAATAGTTTGTTGCTCAAACCCTTAGGAATATACATGTTTAGAAGAACCCCATTAATCACCCACACTAATGGTTTTGTGTAAAAGACCCTGTTAATCACACAGGCTAATGGTTTTGTGTAAAAGACCCTGTTAATCACACAGACTAATGGTTTTGTGTAAAAGACCCCGTTAATCACCCAGGCTAATGGTTTTGTGTAAAAGACCCTGTTAATCAGACAGACTAATGGTTTTGTGTAAAAGACCCCATTAATCACCCAGACTAATGGTTTTGTGTAAAAGACCCCATTAATCAGACAGACTAATGGTTTTGTGTAAAAGACCCCATTAATCACCCAGACTAATGGTTTTGTGTAAAAGACCCCATTAATCAGACAGACTAATGGTTTTGTGTAAAAGACCCCAATTAATCACCCAGACTAATGGTTTTGTGTAAAAGACCCCAATTAATCACCCAGACTAA
>NW_024060041.1:27500-28722 GCF_016432855.1 Salvelinus namaycush
AAGCATTGTGTAAGTTCACATGGGGCCCAGTGGTTTTCCGGGTCCGGTCACTTGCTCAGGAAAACCTCAGGGTGGTATATGAAGGGCTACGTAGACTGGCAGAGGTATCGTCAGTTACGTTGTATTCATTAATACCCCCATGGAAGTAGACGAGACACTGACGTTTCTCTGATGTGATCTGATGTGATTTTTACAAGCCCTGAAGACTCAACGCCTTCACTTCCTGGAAACCCCCCCACCCTCCTCTCCTCCCCCCTCTTCCTAATTTCCTCAAAATTCCTAAATGTGAAAGCTCGGTCAAGTCACTTAGACTTAGGGAAACTTTCTGCTTCCCAAATAGCAGCATGTTCCCTATATAGTGCACTACTTTAGACCAGGGCCCTATTCCCTATATAGTGCACTATTTTAGACCAGGGCCCTATTCCCTATGTAGTGCACTACTTTTGACGGGAGACCATTGGTCTCACAGGGACCAGAGGGCTCACAGGGACCAGAGAGCTCACAGGGACCAGTGGGCTCACAGGGACCAGAGGGCTCACAGGGACCAGAGGGCTCACAGGGACAATAGGGCTCACTGGGACCAGAGGGCTCACAGGAACAGTAGAGCTCACAGGGACCAGAGGGCTCACAGGGACCAGAGGGCTCACAGGGACCAGAGGGCTCACAGGGACCAGAGGGCTCACAGGGACCAGAGGGCTCACAGGGACCAGAGGGCTCACTGGGACCAGAGGGCTCACAGGGACCAGAGGGCTCACAGGGACCATAGGGCTCACAGGGACAGTAGGGCTCACAGGGAAAGTAGGGCTCACAGGGAAAGTAGGGCTCACTGACACCATAGGGCTCACAGGGACAATAGGGCTCACAGGAACAGTAGGGCTCACGGGGACAGTAGGGCTCACGGGGACCAAAGGGATCACAAACACCATAGGGATCACAGACACCATAGTGCTCACAGGGACAATAGGGCTCACAGGGACCAAAGGGCTCTGGTTAAAAGTAGCACATTATATAGGGAACAGGGCTCTGTTTGGGATGCAGCCTTAGGGGAAACGTTGATGCCTCAAGGACTTCAGAGAAAAGCATCACATCTCTTCAGGCAATTTACTCATACAGACGTTGTCCATCACCGACCATCACGATCCTACTCCTTCCGCACGTCAAGCGCTCATCCGACTGGGTTCTAATTGGCCGAGACAGGTTCTAAGGAAGGGGAAGAAGAGGG
>NW_024060042.1:0-150000 GCF_016432855.1 Salvelinus namaycush
CTCTTCCCTCTTCCACTAGCCTCTTCCCTCTTCCACTAGCCTCTTCCCTCTTCCCTCTTCCACTTCCCTCTTCCCTCTTCCACTTGCCTCTTCCCTCTTCCACTTGCCTCTTCCCTCTTCCACTTGCCTCTTCCCTCTTCCACTTGCCTCTTCCCTCTTCCACTTGCCTCTTCCCTCTTCCACTTGCCTCTTCCCTCTTCCACTTGCCTCTTCCCTCTTCCACTTGCCTCTTCCCTCTTCCACTTGCCTCTTCCTTCGTCCACTTGCCTCTTCCCTCGTCCACTTGCCTCTTCCCTCTTCCACTTGCCTCTTCCCTCTTCCACTTGCCTCTTCCCTCTTCCACTTGCCTCTTCCCTCTTCCACTAGCCTCTTCCCTCTTCCACTAGCCTCTTCCCTCTTCCACTAGCCTCTTCCCTCTTCCACTAGCCTCTTCCCTCTTCCACTAGCCTCTTCCCTCTTCCACTAGCCTCTTCCACTAGCCTCTTCCCTCTTCCACTAGCCTCTTCCCTCTTCCACTAGCCTCTTCCACTAGCCTCTTCCCTCTTCCACTAGCCTCTTCCACTAGCCTCTTCCCTCTTCCACTAGCCTCTTCCCTCTTCCACTTGCCTCTTCCCTCTTCCACTTGCCTCTTCCCTCTTCCACTTGCCTCTTCCCTCTTCCACTTGCCTCTTCCCTCTTCCACTTGCCTCTTCCCTCTTCCACTAGCCTCTTCCCTCTTCCACTAGCCTCTTCCCTCTTCCACTAGCCTCTTCCCTCTTCCACTAGCCTTTCCCTCTTCCACGTGCCTCTTACCTCGTCCACTTGCCTTTTCCCTCATCCACTAGCCTTTTCCCTCGTCCACTAGCCTTTTCCCTCGTCCACTAGCCTTTTCCCTCGTCCACTAGCCTTTTCCCTCGTCCACTAGCCTTTTCCCTCTTCCACTTGCTGCAATCAGTTGGTTGTAGTTTTGGATTGAGCAAACATTCACATGCATGTGTGACGTAACATTACATAACCATTCCTATTCATAAGATAATTAATAAATATAATACCTTTTTTATTCATAAATATATATATTTTTTATCAATCAGTATATTTGAGTTTAACCATATTTGTTCTGCCTTTTCTGGAGGAAAAAAAAGAAATGGCTTGTTTAAGAGAGGGCAATACTTTGAACAATGTTTAATTTTCAATGAATCTGTAGAGTAACTTAGTGGTTTACTATACAATACACAACGTGATTTAACAAATCAATAGCATTCCAGTCACTGGTTTATGTCACCCAATTCACCATGGATCCCCTCTAGTGGTCTGACAGGGTCCTATAGGAAAACCCCTCTAGTGGTCTGACAGGGTCCTATAGGAAAACCCCTCTAGTGGTCTGACAGAAGAATGGCCAGTTCAACTGTTCTGACTGCTAGAGATACATTGGCCAGTTCAACTGTTCTGACTGCAGCTGGGGATACAATGGCCAGTTCAACTGTTCTGACTGCTAGCTGGGGATACATTGGCCAGTTCAACTGTTCTGATTGCTAGCTGGGGATACATTGGCCAGTTCAACTGTTCTGACTGCTAGCTGGGGATACAATGACCAGTTCAACTGTTCTGACTGCTAGCTGGGGATACATTGGCCAGTTCAACTGTTCTGACTGCTAGCTGGGGATACATTGGCCAGTTCAACTGTTCTGACTGCTAGCTGGGGATACAATGACCAGTTCAACTGTTCTGACTGCTAGCTGGGGATACATTGGCCAGTTCAACTGTTCTGACTGCTAGCTGGGGATACATTGGCCAGTTCAACTGGTCTGACTGCTAGCTGGGGATACAATGACCAGTTCAACTGTTCTGACTGCTAGCTGGGGATACAATGACCAGTTCAACTGTTCTGACTGCTAGCTGGGATACATTGGCCAGTTCAACTGTTTTGACGGCTGGGGATACATTGGCCAGTTCAACTGTTTTGACGGCTGGGGATACATTGGCCAGTTCAACTGTTCTGACTGCTAGCTGGGGATACAATGGCCAGTTCAACTGTTCTGACTGCTAGCTGGGGATACATTGGCCAGTTCAACTGTTCTGACTGCTAGAGATACAATGGCCAGTCCAACTGTTCTGACTGCTAAAGATACATTGGCCAGTTCAACTGTTCTGACTGCTAGAGATACAATGGCCAGTCCAACTGTTCTGACTGCTAAAGATACATTGGCCAGTCCAACTGTTCTGACTGCTAGCTGGGGATACATTGGCCAGTCCAACTGTTCTGACTGCTAGCTGGGGATACATTGGCCAGTCCAACTGTTCTGACTGCTAGCTGGGGATACATTGGCCAGTTCAACTGTTCTGACTGCTAGCTGGGGATACAATGGCCAGTTCAACTGTTTTGACTGCTGGGGATACATTGGCCAGTCCAACTGTTCTGACTGCTAACTGGGGATACAATGGCCAGTTCAACTGTTCTGACTGCTAGCTGGGGATACAATGGCCAGTTCAACTGTTCTGACTGCTAGAGATACAATGGCCAGTTCAACTGTTCTGACTGCTAGAGATACAATGGCCAGTTCAACTGTTCTGACTGCTAACTGGGAATACAATGGCCAGTTCAACTGTTCTGACTGCTAGCTGGGGATACAATGGCCAGTTCAACTGTTCTGACTGCTAACTGGGGATACAATGGCCAGTTCAACTGTTCTGACTGCTAGCTGGGGATACAATGGCCAGTTCAACTGTTCTGACTGCTAGCTGGGGATACAATGGCCAGTTCAACTGTTCTGACTGCTAGCGGGGGATACAATGACCAGTTCAACTGTTCTGACTGCTAGCTGGGGATACAATGGCCAGTTCAACTGTACTGACTGCTAGCTGGGGATACAATGGCCAGTTCAACTGTTCTGACTGCTAGCTGGGGATACAATGGCCAGTTCAACTGTTCTGACTGCTAGCTGGGGATACAATGACCAGTTCAACTGTTCTGACTGCTAGAGATACAATGGCCAGTTCAACTGTTCTGACTGCTAGCTAGAGATACAATGGCCAGTTCAACTGTTTTGACTGCTGGGGATACAATGACCAGTTCAACTGTTCTGACTGCTAGAGATACAATGGCCAGTTCAACTGTTCTGACTGCTAGAGATACATTGGCCAGTTCAACAGGGCAATTTGGAGAGGAAGCAGCTGTACAGTTAAGCCATGTTGTCTACTATACTACACCACTCGGGACAATATTATGAGACCTCTATGTGGCTAGGTGTCACAATCCATACTGGTTGTGTGTGTGTCTCTCTCTCTGTCCGTCGCTGTCTTTAAGTGACCCATAATATTGTGAGATGTCTAATCAAAAATCAATCCAAATCAATAGCACTCTCCTTGTCTATCAGTGTCCGTCCAGCTATCCATTTCGTCCATCCATCTGTTTTCACAAAGTCTCAGATAGAAGTGCTTATATAGAATATGTTTGGCATTTTAGATCACAAATGAATGAGATTACATGTACAGCGGGAACATGATCCTAGATCAGCCCTACTCAGAGAAGCTTTGGGAATACGGGCCCAGGAATCGCCTGTTTCCTGCATGGCAGTATCTGATAGCTAGATTCACTACTAGATAACCTTTCACTCTGAGAGCTCAGCTCAGTGACACATCAACTCCCTCTCCAACCCTCAAACCCTTTTGTCCTGAACTGAGCTGAGAGCAGCCATGAGAGCAGCACTTTACACAAACAACACCCTCATCCGTCCCTTTTCCCTCCCTCCCCTATCATCTCATCTCCTCTTATCCCATCTCTGACGCTTAAGGGACAATGGTGGTCCCTGACCCTGGTGATGGTTCCAGGCGATGGAGAGAGATCAGAGTGGAGAGTTTCTCCATGTCCACCCAGCAGCTTTCCACCACCATACAGATACAATGTACTGTGTTCAATTTAATTCTGTATCCACCACAGCCGTCTGGATACACCAACACAAAGGGATACACATACACCCCACTGGACAGTGACACACACACAGATCTGGTCGTGACTCGGACACAAGACCTCTCACACTACCACAGTCCAGAGGAAACGAGAACCAAGCTGGAACACAAACTGGACAGTGACACACACACAGATCTGGTCGTGACTCGGACACAAGACCTCTCACACTACCACAGTCCAGAGGAAACGAGAACCAAGCTGGAACACAAACTGGACAGTGACACACACACAGATCTGGTCGTGACTCGGACACAAGACCTCTCACACTACCACAGTCCAGAGGAAACGAGAACCAGCTGGAACACAAACTTCTCCCGTAACAAAGACTGGACACTATCACTGGAAAACTCTACGCTTAGATAGATCACTATTCTAAACAATGGGAAAGAAAAGTAGGAATGATCATTTAGAATTTTTTCAAAAACAATCTATCATTATGCCTAATTATATTCTAAACATTCAAGAGGTTGTCATTCTGACTGTTGTAAATCTCACATCTCAATTTACTGCGCTAACATGCCTAGGATATTCCATTCAAATTACGACACAGTAGGGGAGAGTGGGGTAAGTTGAGCCAAAGGGGTAAACCACCTTTGTTTCAAGGAAACCATACACACAATTAATAATTTGACCAAATATTTAGGAAGAGGTCATCATTTCATTGAGTCTGTGAAGGAAGAAACCACATGGAAAAATGGTAAACAAGTTTTCACCAAGTAAAATTAATATATAATTTTAGAGGTTTCATGATGCTTGTATCTAAACCAAAGTATATACTTTGAAGATTGTTCTATACATCAGTTGGGGTCTCTATGAGCTTCAGTATGACGTCATAAAACTAGCATTAAGTGCACCCCTGTAGCTGTGTGGGATAATATAGTCAAAATGTTTGCCTTGGGGTAAGGTGAGCCAATGGCCATGGGGTAAGGTGAGCCAATGGCAGGTTGAGATAATGGAAGTGTTTTCTTCCCAGGCATAATACAAGGCATAATCGCTGGGATACGAGGTAACAGGGACCTATTTTTCTTTTAAAGTGTTTGTTAGGTGATAAACCTGTGTTAAAAGAAGCTTACAGTTATTAAAAAACTAAAAAACAATTGTGATTGTATTGAATTGTGTTTGGAAAATAAAGATAGACATGGTTATAAAAAGCTAGCGGTAATATTTAATTCAGTACAGAAATTTGCAGGCAGCTTAACTTACCCTGTCCCTTAAGTTTAGTGCAAAGAGACCACTTTTTTTTGGACAAGTTATGTTTTCAAAACTGTAATGTTTACATGAATTCTGATTATTTCCAGGGATACACAACATCCTGGAATATATGTAAATATCTTTGTTAAAAAGAATACTACACTGAACAAAATTATAAATGCAACATGTAAAGTGTTGGTCCCATGTTTAATGAGCTGAAATAAAAGATCCCAGAAATGTTCCATAAACACAAAAAGCTTATTTCTCTCAAATGTTTTCACAAATGTGTTTACTTCCCTGTGAATGAGCATTTCTACTTTGCTGAGGAGTATTTTTGTCTGTAATAAACTCATTCTGATTGGCTGATTGGCCCTCCCAGGCCCACTCATGGCTGTGCCCCTGCCCAGTCATGTCAACTCCATAGATTAAGGCCTAAGGAATTTATTTCAATTTACTGATTTCCTTATATGGACTGTAACTTTGAAATGTTTGAAATTGTTCCATGTTGAGTTTATATTTTTGTTCAGTACACTGTATATTTCCCTTGACAGATTGATGGTGAACGTAAAAAATGGCTAAACTTACCCCACTCTCCCCTACATGGGATCGTAACAGGCATCCTCAATACAGGCACATATCATGGCATCATAATTAATACACAAATATCATGATATTATCAAAAGGTGCCAGATTACATTTAAACCAACACTTTTTCTGCATATCTAAGCATACCTCTTGAGCCGTCTGTATCATCCTGACTGGTGGTTATTCTTTTAAAGAAACAAAATATGCTTCTCTGCATCTGTGCTAAATTCAGTACATTTAGTAATTGCTTGCTTTTCTAAGCCAACTTCATAAAATTGTTAGGCGGCTAGTACTACAGAGAAACAAAACATTTGTGTTTAATTTATTAATCAAGAAGGAATCAATAGGCTACATCACTAAAACCAAATCAAACGCTGTATGTGTCACTCCACTGACAACAGGCTACTGCACGTGCAGGAGAAGAGGGGCTCTTCGCCTGGTCCAGTCAGTGTGCCACCTGACTGATCTTTTTATAAAGAATTCTGATAAAACGTGGGTAATTAAAAGTTGTGTAATTAATTTAACATTGGATAAAAAATTTAAAAACTGTAGAAATCTGAGGGGGAAACATGCCATTGTGCCCTCTATGGACATGATGCCTCTGGTTCCATGCCAGGTTTAGACAGGACAGGTAGAGGAGCACAGAGCAGGCAGGCAGGTGAACAGGTGGTACCACTAGCTCTCAACCCTAAGTGTTTGGATGCCAGTTGGAAGTGCCAACGCTTCACAAGTAGCAACCAACGATGACTCTCACTACCCCCCTGCCAATGACCCCCTCTGTTCCCAGGAAGCACATCCTGTGTGTGACAGAAAAGGTGACAGCATGTGGGCCAGGGACAGAAGGCAACCTGTCTGGGTGACCGGCTCATTAAGTGTTGCAAGACTTCAAGAGAAGGGGGGGACACAAACACAAAGTGGCTAAACTCTGGTGCCCAAACACTAGGCATGCCTTGGAGCTGTTGTCAGAGGACAGACTAGGGACACCCAGCCACATCATAATTCACACGGGCATAAATGACCTGAGGGCCCAGCAGGAAAGGAAGTGATTGAAAAAGCTTCTTCCACTTTCCCCAACACACAAGTGGTTATCTCCAGCACGCTACCACCAAAAAACGTTCACCCTGCCACCATACAGCGGGCAAATGCAAGCATTTCACATGACTGCGCCTCAAAACCTAATGTCTACCTGGCCCTACACTCCACCCTGGACTTGAACAGCCTTTACGACCAGGTCCACCTCTACAAGGCAGCAATCCCAACTTTTGCCAGGACCCTGAAGGACGTCACCCTCAACCGTTGAACTCTGTGAAGCATTGATTTGGGCTGTAATTTCTGAGGCTGGCAACTCTAATGAACTTATCCTCTGCAGCAGAGGTAACTCTGGGTCTTCTTTTCCTGTGGCTGTCCTCAGAGAGCCAGTTTCATCATAGCGCACTTGAAGAAACTTTCAAAGTTCTCAATATTTTCCAGATTGACTAACCTTCATATCTTAAGTAATGATGGACTGTCATTTGTCTTTGCTTATTTGAGCTGTTCTTGGAGGCCTACATTTGAAAAAGAAAAGTAGAGCCGCACACTCTAATAACCTAATATCCAACGTTTCGACAGACAAGCTGTCTTCATCAGGGTATAATGACAAACACTGTGGGTCACTAGTTCATATAGTGTCAAAGGTCACACACAGACATCTATAATCATGGCCAGGTGTGGCCTGATATCATTGGTTAATTCTGAGATATAAAAAAGAACATACAAAAAACATGAATGATAGCATACGATCATAGATACAATTTGGCTACATAGGCCTACAAAAATGAACAATGAACAGCAAAATCACAATAATCACAAGAATGGCTTCATATCAAAGTCTACGTTGAGACCGAAGTGAGCAAGGGTCTTTAAATTAAAGATCCAGGCAACCTCTCGTTTTAACAATAAATTGTTGAGGTCCCCGCCTCTCCTAGGGAGGGTGACATATTCGATGCCAATATAACGTAGGGATGAAATCGAGTGGTTCGCTTCCAAAAAGTGAGCCGCAACTGGGTAAGTCGAGTTCCTGCACCTAATGCTGCTACGATGCTCCGAGATTCGCACTTTTAAGTCGTGCTTTGTTTTACCCACGTGGGTAAAGAGGCGGTGACGTGCTTAATGGCATCTGTGTCTCATTATGGTAAGTGGTGAAATAAGTATAGCCAGTTACAATTGTAATGGCCTAGCAGATAATAAGAAAAGACGATCAGTATTTACCTGGCTAAAAGAGAAGGAATATATTATCTATTGTTTACAGGAAACCCATTCAACAGTTTTAGATGAAGTTTTGTGGAAAAAGAACTGGGGGGGCGAAATATATTTCTCCCATGGGCAAAGAAATTCAAAAGGGGTGATGGTTTTAATTAACAATAATTTTGATCCAAATGTGCAAATTGTCCAAACAGATCCTCAAGGTAGATGGATTATTTTAAATATGTTATTGGACAATAAACAGATATGGCTTATTAACCTATACGGTCCGAATAATGATGATCCAAGCTTCTTTGAAAATATATATAAGAATTTATCAACTCTACAAGCAACACTAGACTCTATTATTATGGTGGGAGATTTTAATATGGTCTTAAATACCTCTATGGACCGGAAAGGAAATCACACTACAAACTATCACCCTCAGGAAATCATGAATGTCATGGATATATTGGAATTGGTGGATATATGGAGACTTAAATACCCTGACCTAGTGAGATATACATGGCGGAGGCTTAATCAAGCTAGTCGTCTTGACTACTTTCTTAAACCATTCTCTCTGGCACCAAAAGTTTAAAAAGTGTTGATAGGGGACAGAATGCGGTCGGATCATCACATAATTGGCATATATATTACTCTTACAGAATTTCCACGTGGGCGAGGATATTGGAAATGTAATCAAAGCCTACGAGATGATAAATTATTTAGAACTTGGACAGAATAATTTATAACTGACTTTTTCAGACATAACATAGGTACAGCAGATCCCCGTATTGTATGGGACACTTTTAAGTGTGCCTTTAGAGGCCATGCAATTCAGTACTCATCTATAAAACAAAAGCAATTTAGATCAAAAGAGTCCATATTAACAAAGGAAATTGAAGGACTAACAGTACAGTTAGATAGCAATAAAGACGGTACCATAGAGGCACAGAATAAGTTAGAGGAAAAACAAAAAGAAATGGAGGAACTTATTCAAGAAAGATCTAGTGTAATATATTATACAAATAAAGCGAATATGGGGAAAAATGCACCGAATTCTTTTTCAATCTTCAATATAGAAATGCTACCAAAATTGTTTTATTAAAACGTGTTACAAATGATGGAGTCACGCATGATTCACCAAATTATATTTTGAAAGAGGAAGTAAAGTACTTTAAGAATATGTTTTCATTTCAGGCTCCTCCATCTCCACTAACTGAAACTAATTGTATGGATTTTTTTCCTAATAATAATGTAAAATTAACATCTGTACAGAAAGACTCATGTGAAGGCCAAATTACAGAGGAGGAACTGCTTGATGCAATTGGGGCCTTTAAGGATGGGAAAACTCCAGGGCTGGATGGCATACCAGTGGAAGTATACAAATCTTTTTTTGATATACTCAAAGGACCATTATTTTAGCATGTTTTAACCACTCCTATATAAATGGTAGATTATCAGACACGCAACATATATATAAAGATCCAGTCCATTAAAAAAATTGGAGACCTCTTACACTTCAGTGTTGTGATGCAAACATCCTAGCAAAATGCTTGGCGCATAGAATTTAAAAAGTATTGTCAGATATTATTCATCCTAATCAGACAGGTTTTTTACATGGACGATACATTGGAGATAATATATGACAAGTACTGGAAACAATAGAATACTATGAAATATCGGGGACACCAGGCCTGGTTTTCATAGCTGATTTTGAATAGGCTTTTGAAAAAGTATGTCTATATAGGTATGTGTATATGTGTAAATGTATGCATGCGTGTATGGATATATACAGTGGGGAGAACAAGTATTTGATACACTGCCGATTTTGCAGGTTTTCCTACTTACAAAGCATGTAGAGGTCTGTAATTTGTATCATAGGTACACTTCAACTGTGAGAGACGGAATCTAAAACAAAAATCCAGAAAATCACATTGTATGATTTTTAAGTAATTAATCTGAATTTTATTGCATGACATAAGTATTTGATACATCAGAAAAGCAGAACTTAATATTTGGTACAGAAACCTTTGTTTGCAATTACAGAGATCATACGTTTCCTGTAGTTCTTGACCAGGTTTGCACACACTGCAGCAGGGATTTTGGCCCACTCCTCCATACAGAAGGAGAGGAGAGGCAGAGGGAGAGGAGAGGGAAAGACTAAGGGAAAGGGGTGTAGGCTATGAAGGGTCGGCAGGTAGCCTAGCGGTTAAGAGCGTTGCTAGTTCAAATCCCCGAGCTGACTATATGAAAAATCGATGTGCCCTTGAGCAAGGCACTTAACCCTAATTGCTACTGTAAGTCGCTCTGGACAAGAGCGTCTGCTAAAATGACAATATATATATATATATAAAACTGTTCTCCATATACTGTACTTTAGGCTCTCTATGTTTTAGATATGAATTCATTTCCTTTGTTTTGTCATAATCTGGCGGCCAAGAGGAGTTACAAGAGGTTTATACATTTTTCATGGGAGCACCAGCAGAGTTATACACTATCCTGTGTGTGTGTGGGTGTGTGTGTGTGTGTGTGTGTGTGTAGTTCTCAGCCAGGGACACACTCATCTTTCCTGATTCCTTGCATCCTCTGTCCTCGCTTCCATTCCAACCCTATGTGAGAAGGTCCATGGTGCCTCACCTCAGGCCTTTTTCACCAATGCATTTTGGCAAGGAGAGAGGATGCAAGAAAGTGGGCTCCTATCTCTGTCTTCACCGCGATGACGTAGAGGTGAAGACAGAGATAGGAGCGTGCGTGCGTGCGTGTGATTACATAGAGGTGAAGACAGAGATAGGAGCCCACTTTCTTGCATCCTCTCTCCTTGTCAAAATGGGGCCAAACACACACGCGCGCACACACACACGCACACACACACACACACACACACACACACAAGCACACGCGCACACACACACAGCGACAGATTTGACAGCGAGTCCATCGTTCAGTGTTTGTGAACCTCAATGACTCCAAGTGGCTGGAACCACATCCACATTAGGAGGCTGCTGTGCTCCTGATGTAACTAGTCTCCTGATGCAACTAGCCTGCATCCCGATGCAACTAGCCTGCATCCCGATGCAACTAGCCTGCATCCCGGTGCAACTAGCCTGCCTCCCGATGCAACTAGCCTGCCTCCCGATGCAACTAGCCTGCCGATGCAACTAGCCTGCATCCCAATGCAACTAGCCTGCATCCCAATGCAACTAGTCTCCCGATGCAACTAGTCTCCCGATGCAACTAGTCTCCCGATGTAACTAGTCTCCTGATGCAACTAGCCTGCATCCCGATGCAACTAGCCTGCATCCCGATGCAACTAGCCTGCATCCCGATGCAACTAGCCTGCCTCCCGATGCAACTAGCCTGCCTCCCGATGCAACTAGCCTGCCTCCCGATGCAACTAGCCTGCCTCCCGATGCAACTAGCCTCCCGATGCAACTAGCCTGCATCCCGATGCAACTAGCCTGCATCCCGATGCAACTAGCCTGCATCCCGATGCAACTAGCCTCCCGATGCAACTAGCCTCCCGATGCAACTAGCCTCCCGATGCAACTAGCCTCCCGATGCAACTAGCCTCCCGATGCAACTAGCCTCCCGATGCAACTAGCCTGCATCCCGATGCAACTAGCCTGCATCCCGATGCAACTAGCCTGCATCCCGATGCAACTAGCCTGCATCCCGATGCAACTAGTCTGCATCCCGATGCAACTAGCCTCCCGATGCAACTAGCCTCCCGATGCAACTAGCCTCCCGATGCAACTAGCCTCGCGATGCAACTAGCCTCGCGATGCAACTAGCCTCCCGATGCAACTAGCCTCCCGATGCAACTAGCCTCCCGATGCAACTAGCCTCCCGATGCAACTAGCCTCCCGATGCAACTAGTCTCCCGATGCAACTAGTCTCCCGATGCAACTAGTCTCCCGATGTAACTAGCCTCCCGATGCAACTAGTCTCCCGATGCAACTAGCCTCCCGATGCAACTAGCCTCCCGATGCAACTAGCCTCCCGATGCAACTAGCCTCCCGATGCAACTAGTCTCCCGATGCAATTAGTCTCCCGATGCAACTAGTCTCCCGATGCAACTAGTCTCCTGATGTTTCCACTCAGTGAAGTAACAGAACACCAAACCACCAGCTGGGTCTTGTCAGTGTATTTGTTTACTAAACACCACAGAGAGACTGGGGATGCTGGAGCTCTCTAGCGTAAACTGGGACAGCTCTGTTTAAAAACCACTTCACAAACACACGCTGTGGTCACAGACAAACAGGCTGTGGACTTCACTGAGCTTATCCTCCTTCTGCTCTCCTCCTCTCTCCCTGACCATCGCTCCTGCTCTCATTCTCTCCATCTAGTACACAGGGCTCTTTCCCAATACATCTTCCCTTGATCCTCACTGCCTTTCTCTCTCTGGTCTCCTTATCAAAATGCATTGGAGAAGAGGACCCGAGGGAAGGACCTTGGACCTCCTACAATGTGATTTTTGACGAGGAGAGAGGATGCGAGGAACTGAGGAAAGTCAGATTTAGAATGAGCCATGGTCAGAATTGTAGCAAACACAGCCATATTTGGACAGTGCATTGAAGTTGCAGGCCATTCCTGCCAGCTACGATCTCTGTTCTGACCAAGTTGATGGCGTCGCTCCCTAGCCATCATCGCTCTTCCAAACAACAATGGCCCAAGTTGACATCATTCCAAAATCTTTAACTCTCCCTCTCCTCTCTTTGTCCTATCCCACTTTCTGCCTCTCTCCACCTCTCGATCCCTGTCTGATTCCTTCTCTGATATACCTCTCTCTAATGATTATAGAAACAATGGCTGCAGTTGACATCATTCCAAAATCTTTAGCTCTGCCGCTCTCCTTCCTGCAATATATTTCCCACTACTCTCTATCAATCTCTCGCTCTCTAAATCGTTCTCCACCTCTTACCATGTCCTATTCCATCTCTCTATCCCTCTCTCCTTCATCTGTCATGGGCCTTTCAATAAATAACATCCTCAGTTGACATCATCCAAAATCTTTACCTCACCTTCCTCTCTTCACCTCATCATTCTTTCTCCTCTCGGTCAATCTCTCTCCACCTCTTCCTGTCCATACCTCTGTCCTCCTCCCCCTCTCTTTCGATCCTTCTCTCCTTATATATCAGGGGAATTTCAAATCAACAATATCCCCAGTTGAGATCATTACCAAATCAACAATATCCCCAGTTGAGATCATTACCAAATCAACAATATCCCCAGTTGAGATCATTTACCAAATCAACAATATCCCCAGTTGAGATCATTACCAAATCAACATTATCCCCAGTTGAGATCATTACCAAATCAACAATATCCCCAGTTGAGATCATTACCAAATCAACAATATCCCCAGTTGAGATCATTACCAAATCAACAATATCCCCAGTTCAGATCATTACCAAATCAACAATATCCCCAGTTCAGATCATTACCAAATCAACAATATCCCCAGTTCAGATCATTACCAAATCAACAATATCCCCAGTTGAGATCATTACCAAATCAACAATATCCCCAGTTGAGATCATTACCAAATCAACAATATCCCCAGTTGAGATCATTTACCAAATCAACAATATCCCCAGTTGAGATCATTTACCAAATCAACATTATCCCCAGTTGAGATCATTTACCAAATCAACAATATCCCCAGTTCAGATCATTACCAAATCAACAATATCCCCAGTTCAGATCATTACCAAATCAACATTATCCCCAGTTGAGATCATTTACCAAATCAACAATATCCCCAGTTCAGATCATTACCAAATCAACAATATCCCCAGTTGAGATCATTACCAAATCAACAATATCCCCAGTTGAGATCATTACCAAATCAACAATATCCCCAGTTGAGATCATTTACCAAATCAACAATATCCCCAGTTGAGATCATTACCAAATCAACAATATCCCCAGTTGAGATCATTACCAAATCAACAATAACCCCAGTTGAGATCATTACCAAATCAACAATATCCCCAGTTGAGATCATTACCAAATCAACAATATCCCCAGTTGAGATCATTACCAAATCAACAATATCCCCAGTTGAGATCATTACCAAATCAACAATATCCCCAGTTGAGATCATTACCAAATCAACAATATCCCCAGTTGAGATCATTACCAAATCAACAATATCCCCAGTTGAGATCATTACCAAATCAACATTATCCCCAGTTGAGATCATTGCCAAATCAACATTATCCCCAGTTCAGAGCATTACCAAATCAACAATAACCCCAGTTGAGATCATTACCAAATCAACATTATCCCCAGTTGAGATCATTACCAAATCTTTAACTCTCTCTCTCTCTCCTCTTTCTTTCTTCTCTCGTTTAATCTTTCTCTCTCCCTGCCCCTCATCTCTCTGTCTTATTCCATGTGGTTATCATGGGTTTTTCAGATGACAATATCCTCCAAAATCTTTAACTCTCCCTTTCTTCCTACATATCTTTCTTTTTCCTCACAGTCAATCTCTCTCCCTCTCTGTCTCCAATGGCCCCTGTTGACATTACTCCAACATCTTTAACTTTCTTCTTTCCTGCACCCCCGTCTTTCTTTTTCCTCAGGTCAATGTCTGTCTGTGTGTGTGTGCACGTGTTTGTGTGTGTGTGTGTGTGTGTGTGTGTGTGTGTGTGTGTGTGTGTGTGTGTGTGTGTGTGTGTGTGTGTGTGTGTGTGTGTGTGTGTGCGGTCACTATGATCTAAAAGGAAAAACCTTCAACAAGCCTTAAGAGTTTGGACTACACATCAAATTCAGCCTCACTCAACCCAGGTCAGGAAATCAATCAAGATTCCATTAATAAAACATAAAACTTAACCAATTTTTTCTACAGGGCATTTTAGAAGCCATTAAATGAGGTTTGATTTGTTCCAGAGGAAATTGAGATGGAAAGGACCCAAAACTTCTAGTTTGTGTGTGTCCCAAATGGTATCCTATTCACGTTATGGTACCCTACTTTTGAGAGCCCTATGGGACATGGTCAGTGGTTAGTGCACTACATAGTGAATATGGTGCCATTAGGGACACAGCCCTACATAGTGAATAGGGTGTCATTTGGGACACAACACTACATAGTGAATAGGGTGTCATTTGGGATACAACACTACATAGTGAATAGGGTGCCATTAGGGACACAGCCCTACATAGTGAATATGGTGCCATTTGGGACACATCACTACATAGTGAATAGGGTGCCATTTGGGACACAGCACTACATAGTGAATAGGGTGCCATTAGGGACACATCACTACATAGTGAATAGGGTGCCATTTGGGACACAGCACTACATAGTGAATAGGGTGCCATTTGGGACACAGCACTACATAGTGAATAGGGTGCCATTTGGGACACAGCACTACATAGTGAATAGGGTGCCATTAGGGACACATCACTACATAGTGAATAGGGTGCCATTTGGGACACAGCACTACATAGTGAATAGGGTGCCATTTGGGACACAGCACTACATAGTGAATAGGGTGCCATT
This sequence comes from Salvelinus namaycush, assembly GCF_016432855.1. Classification (NCBI taxonomy): domain Eukaryota; kingdom Metazoa; phylum Chordata; class Actinopteri; order Salmoniformes; family Salmonidae; genus Salvelinus; species Salvelinus namaycush. The sequence goes on from NW_024060042.1 coordinate 15,453, forward strand.
AGGGACACATCACTACATAGTGAATAGGGTGCCCTTAGGGACACATCACTACATAGTGAATAGGGTGCCATTAGGGACACATCACTACATAGTGAATAGGGTGCCATTTGGGACACATCACTACATAGTGAATAGGGTGCCATTTGGGACACAGCACTACATAGTGAATAGGGTGCCATTTGGGACACTGCTTGTGTCTTAGGGCTCCATTTATCAATTCTACTGAATCAGCTTTTTATTTTGCTGTTGCCGGTAAACAGTGATGCATCCCATCAACCATCATCCCATTCTGGCTCCTCTCCTCCCCTACGAGTGCTGGACCACACCTCCGCTCGCTCAGCGTTTTGTGGCCACAGCCTGCCCTTCCTCCCTCCTTCCCGTCCGTCCCTCTTTCCTATCTCATCCCGAGAAGCGTCTTCATGTGGGTGGATTATTAAAATGTATGTACGTCAAGGCGTTGCTTGTTGCTCCCCTGGTACTGTTTAGCTCTGCCTGATTAGCTAAAGCGGTAACAACAGGGATGCTAATATACTGCTCTTATTGAACACTACACGGCATCAGCTCTACTTGGCTTGGTGAGAGTGTGTGTGATCTAACGCCGTCACTCTCTACACGGTACTGTAAGCTCCTCTCACCTCATCCGTGTCCCCACACGAACCCTTTTGAAAGCCCTTAGACTGCAAATCCCTCAGAGATGAGAATGCAGAAGAGTGTGTGTGAGTGCATAATGTGCGTGTCCACTGTCCATACATGCATATATAGTGAGAGAGATTGTGTGTGTGTGTGTGTGTGTGTTTAACTGCACACGTGTGCATGCCTGTTTCCATGGCAAAGACACAAACCTCAGTCACATTGAGTCACTGGTAGAGGACGGTTGAGACGGTCGACTTACATTTCCCATCAGAGTGATAGGGGGTCCTTAAGATCTGTTCACAGTTGTATTGACTGTCCCTTTAAAAACCAGCGGACGTGATTGGATAATTCAATCTGGCGATGGAGGACAGGCGAGCATGCCGGAAACAAACGTTACAATGGCCAGATAAGATGGATACAGCTAAATTACATCAAAGAAGAAATGCCTGGCATTTTCAAAGGGATTTGGGGGAATAGAGAGGAGAGAGATGCACACACACACACACACACACACACACACACACACACACACACACACACACACACACACACACACACACACACACACACACACACACACACACACACACACACACACACACACACACACACACACACACACACACCTGTGTCCTGGGAGCACTAGGACTGTGGAAACTTGAGGCAACAGAAGCAGTGAGCAGTTATTAGAGAGCCAGAGACCAAAGCCTGGGAGAGGAGGAGGAGGAGACCAGAGCCTGGTAGAGGAGGAGGAGGAGGAGACCAGAGCCTGGGAGAGGAGGAGGAGGGGCCCAGAGCCTGGTGGAGGAGGAGGAGACCAGAGCCTGGTAGAGGAGGAGGAGACCAGCGCCTGGTAGAGGAAGAGGAGGAGGAGACCAGCGCCTGGTAGAGGAGGAGGAGACCAGAGCCTGGTAGAGGAGGAGGAGACCAGCGCCTGGTAGAGGAGGAGGAGGAGGAGACCAGAGCCTGGTAGAGGAGGAGACCAGAGCCTGGTAGAGGAGGAGGAGGAGGAGACCAGAGCCTGGTAGAGGAGGAGACCAGAGCCTGGGAGAGGAGGAGGAGGAGGAGGAGGAGGAGACCAGAGCCTGGGAGAGGAGGAGACCAGAGCCTGGGAAAGGAGGAGGAGACCAGAGCCTGGTAGAGGAGGAGGAGGAGGAGACCAGAGCCTGGGAGAGGAGGAGGAGGAGGACATGACCTGGAGAGGTTATGGGATATAAAGACAGGACCTGGAGGGGTTATGGGATATAAAGACAGGGCCTGGAGGGGTTATGGGATATAAAGACAGGGCCTGGAGAGGTTATGGGATATAAAGACAGGACCTGGAGGGGTTATGGGGTTATGGGATATAAAGACAGGACCTGGAAGGGTTATGGGATATAAAGACAGGGCCTGGAGGGGTTATGGGATATAAAGACAGGACCTGGAGGGGTTATGGGATATAAAGACAGGACCTGGAGGGTTTATGGGATATAAAGACAGGACCTGGAGGGGTTATGGGATATAAAGACAGGACCTGGAGGGTTTATGGGATATAAAGACAGGGCCTGGAGGGGTTATGGGATATAAAGACAGGGCCTGGAGGGGTTATGGGATATAAAGACAGGACCTGGAAGGGTTATGGGATATAAAGACAGGACCTGGAGGGGTTATGGGATATAAAGACAGGACCTGGAGGGGTTATGGGATATAAAGACAGGACCTGGAAGGGTTATGGGATATAAAGACAGGACCTGGAAGGGTTATGGGATATAAAGACAGGACCTGGAGGGGTTATGGGATATAAAGACAGGACCTGGAAGGGTTATGGGATATAAAGACAGGACCTGGAGGGGTTATGGGATATAAAGACAGGACCTGGAAGGGTTATGGGATATAAAGACAGGACCTGGAGGGGTTATGGGATATAAAGACAGGACCTGGAAGGGTTATGGGATATAAAGACAGGACCTGGAGGGGTTATGGGATATAAAGACAGGACCTGGAAGGGTTATGGGATATAAAGACAGGACCTGGAGGGGTTATGGGATATAAAGACAGGACCTGGAGGGGTTATGGGATATAAAGACAGGACCTGGAAGGGTTATGGGATATAAAGACAGGACCTGGAAGGGTTATGGGATATAAAGACAGGACCTGGAGGGGTTATGGGATATAAAGACAGGACCTGGAGGGGTTATGGGATATAAAGACAGGACCTGGAGGGGTTATGGGATATAAAGACAGGACCTGGAGGGGTTATGGGATATAAAGACAGGACCTGGAGGGGTTATGGGATATAAAGACAGGGCCTGGAGGGGTTATGGGATATAAAGACAGGACCTGGAGGGGTTATGGGATATAAAGACAGGGCCTGGAGGGGTTATGGGATATAAAGACAGGACCTGGAGGGGTTATGGGATATAAAGACAGGACCTGGAAGGGTTATGGGATATAAAGACAGGGCCTGGAGAGGTTATGGGATATAAAGACAGGACCTGGAAGGGTTATGGGATATAAAGACAGGACCTGGAGGGGTTATGGGATATAAAGACAGGGCCTGGAGGGGTTATGGGATATAAAGACAGGACCTGGAAGGGTTATGGGATATAAAGACAGGACCTGGAGGGGTTATGGGATATAAAGACAGGGCCTGGAGGGGTTATGGGATATAAAGACAGGACCTGGAGGGGTTATGCGATATAAAGACAGGACCTGGAGGGGTTATTGGATATAAAGACAGGACCTGGAGGGGTTATGGGATATAAAGACAGGACCTGGAGGGGTTATGGGATATAAAGACAGGACCTGGAAGGGTTATGGGATATAAAGACAGGACCTGGAGGGGTTATGGGATATAAAGACAGGACCTGGAGGGGTTATGGGATATAAAGACAGGACCTGGAGGGGTTATGGGATATAAAGACAGGACCTGGAGGGGTTATGGGATATAAAGACAGGGCCTGGAGGGGTTATGGGATATAAAGACAGGACCTGGAGGGGTTATGGGATATAAAGACAGGGCCTGGAGGGGTTATGGGATATAAAGACAGGACCTGGAGGGGTTATGGGATATAAAGACAGGACCTGGAGGGGTTATGGGATATAAAGACAGGACCTGGAGGGTTTATGGGATATAAAGACAGGACCTGGAGGGGTTATGGGATATAAAGACAGGGCCTGGAGGGGTTATGGGATATAAAGACAGGGCCTGGAGGGGTTATGGGATATAAAGACAGGACCTGGAAGGGTTATGGGATATAAAGACAGGGCCTGGAGGGGTTATGGGATATAAAGACAGGGCCTGGAGGGGTTATGGGATATAAAGACAGGGCCTGGAGGGGTTATGGGATATAAAGACAGGACCTGGAAGGGTTATGGGATATAAAGACAGGACCTGGAGGGTTTATGGGATATAAAGACAGGACCTGGAGGGTTATGGGATATAAAGACAGGGCCTGGAGGGGTTATGGGATATAAAGACAGGACCTGGAAGGGTTATGGGATATAAAGACAGGACCTGGAGGGGTTATGGGATATAAAGACAGGGCCTGGAGGGGTTATGGGATATAAAGACAGGACCTGGAGGGGTTATGGGATATAAAGACAGGACCTGGAGGGGTTATGGGATATAAAGACAGGACCTGGAAGGGTTATGGGATATAAAGACAGGACCTGGAAGGGTTATGGGATATAAAGACAGGACCTGGAGGGGTTATGGGATATAAAGACAGGACCTGGAAGGGTTATGGGATATAAAGACAGGACCTGGAGGGGTTATGGGATATAAAGACAGGACCTGGAGGGTTATGGGATATAAAGACAGGACCTGGAGGGGTTATGGGATATAAAGACAGGACCTGGAAGGGTTATGGGATATAAAGACAGGACCTGGAGGGGTTATGGGATATAAAGACAGGACCTGGAAGGGTTATGGGATATAAAGACAGGACCTGGAGGGGTTATGGGATATAAAGACAGGACCTGGAGGGGTTATGGGATATAAAGACAGGGCCTGGAGGGGTTATGGGATATAAAGACAGGACCTGGAGGGGTTATGGGATATAAAGACAGGACCTGGAGGGGTTATGGGATATAAAGACAGGACCTGGAAGGGTTATGGGATATAAAGACAGGACCTGGAGGGGTTATGGGATATAAAGACAGGACCTGGAGGGGTTATGGGATATAAAGACAGGGCCTGGAGGGGTTATGGGGTTATGGGATATAAAGACAGGACCTGGAAGGGTTATGGGATATAAAGACAGGGCCTGGAGAGGTTATGGGATATAAAGACAGGACCTGGAAGGGTTATGGGATATAAAGACAGGACCTGGAGGGGTTATGGGACATAAAGACAGGACCTGGAAGGGTTATGGGATATAAAGACAGGACCTGGAGGGGTTATGGGATATAAAGACAGGACCTGGAGGGGTTATTGGATATAAAGACAGGACCTGGAGGGGTTATGGGATATAAACCAGTCAACTAGTTGATGAGACTCTACAGTATATGAGCTTCAATTCCTTTGATGCAGGAAAGAGTTTCAGAGGAAAACAACAGAGAGGATTATGGTTTATATAGCTGACAATACACAGTAAAACACACACACAATCGTCCCTACACACAGACACACACTGAGGGAGATGGGAATCTGTGGTATTACTGATGGCTCTTTGAGCAGGTTTCAGGTTGGTGGGTGGACTGGCTGGTTGTGGCTGGCTCCTCTTCATGGTCTGATCTCATTCATAATTCACACATCAATTTATCACACACGCTCCCCGCAGAGCACACTAACGAGCTGAGAGAGAGAGAGAGAGAGAGAGAGAGAGAGAGGAGAGTAAGTGAGTGTGTGTACATCTGACCTGTACGTTTGACCCGCACGTTTGACCCGCACGTTTGTTAGAGTAAAAAGGAAAAGAAGGAAAGGGAGACAGAGTGTGCATATTTGTGCACGTCTTCTGCACATATGAGCTACAGATACCAGTTCTATTGGCCAATGTCTGCTGTTATGACTAACATGTATATCCCCCCACAGTCCTACACACACTACACAGCCTAACCATCCATTCCTAAGAGACACTCCAGACACGCAGACTCCAGCTGACCCTCGTCAGCCATCCGCTGGTTGTTGTTGCCATGGCGATTATTACCGTCACTGGGACCTCCGGGCAGAAGGATGGTTTGCGTTGCCGTGGCACTGCCATGGGGATTTCCCTTCTCTGTTCTGTTCTGCTGAAGGCTGGCATTTTGACGGGCATCTCTGAATCTCTGCCAGCTGAGTCAACACAGAGGGCATCTCTGACTCGCTCTCAAAAGGAAGCAATACGAGCTTCACAGAAAGTAATGAGCAGAGATCATTTGAAGGTCACATTCTATGGTGTTCAGTCACTGCTCCCAAGTGGCACAGTGGTCTAAGACACTGCATCTCAATGCAAGAGGTGTCACTGCAGTACCTGGTTTGAATCCAGGCTGCATCACATCTGGCCGTGATTGGGAGTCCCATAGGGTGGTGCAAAATTGGCCCAGCATCGTCCTGGTTTGGCCGGGGTAGGCCATCATTGTAAAGAATTTGTTCTTAACTGACTTGCCTAGTTAAATAAAGGTTCAAAATAAAATAAGGGGTTGGGTTGCTGTGCTAACAAGGTGATAGAAGGATGTGCTCTGGCTACTGACTTTCAGTTGCTGGACATGTCCTTTTCTGGTGGCTATGAACTGTTCTAATACTGCTGCACTGTCCAACTGCACATAGAGAAAGCTGCTCAAAGTCAGCAGCCAGAGCTGCAGAAGTAAAAACATCCTCTGTCCTTCTCCTTTTCAACAACAATGTGGATCTGTGTGTCAGCCTTTCTCACTGTAGAGAGGATGGAGAGAGGAACCCTAGTGAGATTATCACTAAGGGACACTATCATCCTATCGCCACTGTTCCAACCCTGACATTATCACTAAGGGACACTATCCTCCTATCTCCACTGTTCCAACCCTGACATCATCACTAACGGTACAATCCTATCTCCACTGTTCCAACCCTGACATCATCACTAAGGGTACAATCCTATCTCCACTGTTCCAACCCTGACATCATCACTAAGGGTACAATCCTATATCCACTGTTCCAACCCTGACATCATCACTAAGGGTACAATCCTATCTCCACTGTTCCAACCCTGACATCATCACTAAGGGTACAATCCTATATCCACTGTTCCAACCCTGACATCATCACTAATGGTACAATCCTATCTCCACTGTTCCAACCCTGACATCATCACTAAGGGTACAATCCTATCTCCACTGTTCCAACCCTGACATCATCACTAAGGGTACAATCCTATATCCACTGTTCCAACCCTGACATCATCACTAACGGTACAATCCTATCTCCACTGTTCCAACCCTGACACCATCACTAAGGGTACAATCATATCTCCACTGTTCCAACGCTGATATCATCACTAAAGGACACTACCGTCCTCTCTCCACTGTTCCAACGCTGACATCATCACTAAAGGACACTACCGTCCTCTCTCCACTGTTCACTAACTGTACTGTTGCCTCCAGCTGGAGCAGCCTACTACTTTTAATGATCTAATAAATTAAACTATATACTGTAACTAGGTTCCTATCTCCACTGTTCCAACCCTGACATCATCACTTAGGGACAATAAAGACCCTATGGATCCTGTACCTCCTCTGTTGCAACCCTAAGGTCATCTCTACTGTAACAACCCCGCTCAGTCAGCCCACTGATTTATAGCCTAATTACAGTAAACCTAAATCTCTCCCTCGTACCCACGACAACAGAGCACTGCATGGCTGCACTGCATTAGTGCCACACTCCAGTTGAATGTAAACCAATGGAGCAGATGAAACGTGTAGACCCAGAGCTACATTACACCCCCATACTCCTCACTGCAGTACAGTAGAGTACAGTATGTCTTTGATATGTTGATCATAGACATTAGGTTGGTTTCCTGGACCCAGATTAGGCTTTTTACTCCTGGACTAAAGAGCAGCTCACTAAACACTCAATGGAGAATATTAATTAGTGAAGGTTTTTAGAAACAGGCTTACTATGAGTCCAAAATTGGAAACTGCTCCATTATGGTTAAGGGATACAACATGTCTATATGCTGGTTAAAATCAGAAACCGCTCCATTATGGTTAAGGGATATAACATGTCTATATGCTGGTGAAAATCAGAAACCGCTCCATTATGGTTAAGGGATACAACATGTCTATATGCTGGTGAAAATCAGAAACCGCTCCATTATGGTTAAGGGATACAACATGTCTATATGCTGGTGAAAATCAGAAACCGCTCCATTATGGTTAAGGGATACAACATGTCTATATCCTGGAGAAAATCAGAAACCGCTCCATTATGGTTAAGGGATACAACATGTCTATATCCTGGTGAAAATCAGAAACCGCTCCATTATGGTTAAGGGATACAACATGTCTATATCCTGGTGAAAATCAGAAACCGCTCCATTATGGTTAAGGGATACAACATGTCTATATGCTGGTGAAAATCAGAAACCGCTCCATTATGGTTAAGGGATACAACATGTCTATATGCTGGTGAAAATCAGAAACCGCTCCATTATGGTTAAGGGATACAACATGTCTATATGCTGGTGAAAATCAGAAACCGCTCCATTATGGTTAAGGGATACAACATGTCTATATGCTGGTGAAAATCAGAAACCGCTCCATTATGGTTAAGGGATACAACATGTCTATATGCTGGTGAAAATCAGAAACCGCTCCATTATGGTTAAGGGATACAACATGTCTATATCCTGGTTAAAATCAGAAACGGCTCCATTATGGTTAAGGGATACAACATGTCTATATCCTGGTTAAAATCAGAAACCGCTCCATTATGGTTAAGGGATACAACATGTCTATATGCTGGTGAAAATCAGAAACTGCTCCATTATGGTTAAGGGATACAACATGTCTATATGCTGGTGAAAATCAGAAACCGCTCCATTATGGTTAAGGGATACAACATGTCTATATCCTGGTTAAAATCAGAAACCGCTCCATTATGGTTAAGGGATACAACATGTCTATATGCTGGTGAAAATCAGAAACCGCTCCATTATGGTTAAGGGATACAACATGTCTATATGCTGGTGAAAATCAGAAACCGCTCCATTATGGTTAAGGGATACAACATGTCTATATGCTGGTGAAAATCAGAAACCGCTCCATTATGGTTAAGGGATACAACATGTCTATATGCTGGTGAAAATCAGAAACCGCTCCATTATGGTTAAGGCATACAACATGTCTATATCCTGGTGAAAATCAGAAACCGCTCCATTATGGTTAAGGGATACAACATGTCTATATCCTGGTGAAAATCAGAAACCGCTCCATTATGGTTAAGGGATACAACATGTCTATATCCTGGTGAAAATCAGAAACCGCTCCATTATGGTTAAGGGATACAACATGTCTATATGCTGGTGAAAATCTGATTCAGCAGTCCCCACTGCTGATGGAGGACCAACAGAGCCTACAGGTTACTGATGGTAAGCAAACCAAGAGGATCCAATCCATGAAATAACAGAAAGGGAGGGATGGTACCTACAGCATGTCCTCTACTAAATAACAACAACTTAAACAAGATCACATGAATAACATGATGGGGACACAAGGGAACACAGCAGGACTTTTCCAGTGATGGTGGTCTTGCTGAAGAGAGGGGGCTGGCAGTGTGATCTGTAAGCAGCAGCCAAAGCAGCAGAGCAGCTGGTACGGTGCCCCCTGACCCCAGGCTAGTGCCCGTCTACCCCCCTCTCCCCGCCTGTACCCTTCCTGCCCACTCCAACTCACATCCAGGACGCTTGACCACTGGCACTGACCTTGCTATTAACTGAGCAGGCAGACAGCCAGACAAGTTCAGAGACATCCATTAACACTCCGCTAATTATCCAATAACACTAAATGGTCAGTTGTCTCTCACTGACCGAACTGCAAAGAGCTGGCCTGGTTACACAGCAGCTGACGGAATCCATGCTGGAAAACAGAATGTGAGAAGCAGAGTTCCAGTGTTTGAACTCTAACCAAGGTTACTGACTAAAACCTAGTATTATTGAAAGTAGGTTGAGTATTATTTGTCCACTTTAAGCTCTTATACACAGCTTTGTATTTGCAACTTACCATCCTCAGGTGTACACATAGCCTTAATGTTGATGCCTTCCAACAAGAACAACAGGCTACATTGCCAATATAACTCTAAAGACAGCCATGTTTATTGCAGACATTACTGGTAAACAGTGGGTCCCTGGTTATGAAGTGTTTATGTTCCTTTAACAGACAGACAACTCTCTCTCTCACTCACTCACTCACTCACTCACTCACTCACTCACTCACTCACTCACTCACTCACTCACTCACTCACTCACTCACTCACTCACTCACTCACTCACTCACTCACTCACTCACTCACACACACGTGAACATATGCAAGCCTAGCTTGAGCAACCACACAGCATTAAACGGGTAATAGGCCTGTGCTGATATTGCTGAGCAGTGACATTGTACTGTAGCCTATGACATAGCATAATTGATTGACTGGCACTATAAAACTCTAAGCTAATTACCATATCACAATTCTACAATAACCTTGCTGTACGTATCGTTTGCCAAATTCACCCAGCATGACACAGGTCATTTTGCTGAGCACTGGGTCCTGTTCAGCAAGGAACTCTGTTGCAAAACCCTTTGCAGCAGAAAATAAATATATGTGTTGTAAAGAGACAAGGTCAGGTAGAACCTTACCAGTTTCACTCAGGTTCAAAACAGCCAATGAACAGGGCCTAGCAGATTAAGCTAATGATGTCACAGGTGTCAGTCTACAGGGATGTGTGCTGTACTGCTGGGTGTCTGCCTAACTAGTTAGAAGCTACAATACAGCAGGGGCCTGTTAAATGGAGAAGAAGACAGACATTTTACATGTCCCCAACCGTTTGTGTTTTTTGTTTGTTTATTTGCGTTGTTTGTAACTTCTTTTTAAACTTATTTTGTACATAATGTTGCTGCTACCGTCTCTTATGGCCAAAAATAACTTCTGGTTATCAGGACTGCGATCACTCACTATGGACTGGCAGAATCCTTTTTCTCCTTTAACGAGTCTGATGAGCCCGACGTGAACAATATACTGCTTTCTCGGGAACAGGCCCAGATCCCCGTGATTTGCGTGAAGAGGCGGCGGAGAAAAAGGGGCCAGAGGGCGGGCTGCTTTCTGAGAATTTGTATGCGATCGAGTAAACCCCCACTTCCTTCCATTCTGCTTGCAAATGTGCAATCTTTGGAGAATAAAATCGATGACCTACGTGGAAGATTGAACTACCAACAGGATTTTCAAAACTGTAATATCTTATGCTTCACGGAGTCGTGGCTGAACGACGACATTATCAACATACAGCTGGCTGGTTATACGCTGTGCCGGCAGGATAGAACAGCAGCGTCTGGTAAGACAAGGGGCGGGGGACTATGTATTTTTTGTAAATAACAGCTGGTGCACGCTATCTAAGGAAGTATTGAGCTATTGCTCGCCTGAGGTAGAGTATCTCATGATAAGCTGTAGACCACACTATCTACCTAGAGAGTTTTCATCTGTATTTTTCGTAGCTCTTTACATACCACCACAGTCAGAGGCTGGCACTAAGACAGCATTGAATGAGCTGTATTCTGCCATAAGCAAACAAGAAATAGCTCACCCAGAGGCGACGCTCCAAGTAGCCTGGGACTTTAATGCAGGGAAACTTAATCAGTTTTGCCAAATTTCTATCAGCATGTTAAATGTGCAACCAGAGGAAAAATAACTCTTGACCACCTTTACTCAACACACAGAGACACATACAAAGCTCTCACTCGCACTCCATTTGGAAAATCTGACCATAATTCTATCCTGATTCCTGCTTATGAGCAAAAATTAAAGCAGGAAGCACCAGTGACTAGATCAATAAAAAAAGTGGTCAAATTAAGCAGATGCTAAGCTACAGGACTGTTTTGCTAGCACAGACTGGAATATGTTCCGGGATTACTCTGATGGCTTTGAGGAGTAGACTACATCAGTCATTGGCTTCATCAATAAGTGCATCAAGGACGTCGTCCCCAAAGTGACCTTAAGTACATGCCCCAACCAGAAGCCATGGATTACAGGCAACATCCGCACTGAGCTAAAGGCTAGAGCTGCCGCTTTCATGGAGCGGGACTCTAACCCGGAAGCTTATAAGAAATCCCTCTATGCCCTTCGACGAACCATCAAACAGGCAAAGCGCCAATACAGGCCTAAGATCGAATCGTACTACACCGGCTCTGATGCACATCGGATGTGGCAGGGCTTGCAAACCATTACAGATCACAAAGGGAAGCACAGCCGAGAGCTGCCCAGTGACACAAGCCTACCAGACAAGCTAAACTACTTCTATGCTCACTTCGAGGCAAATAACACTGAAACATGCATGAGAGCACCAGCTGTTCTGGAAGACTGTGTGATCACGCTAAATCATGCTGAGTAAGACCTTTAAACAGGTCAACATTCACAAGGCCGCAGGGCCAGACGGATTACCAGGATGTGTACTGCGAGCATGCGCTGACCAACTGGTAAGTGTCTTCACTGACATTTTCAACCTCTCCCAGTCTGTAATACCAATATTTTTTAAGCAGACCACCACAGTGCCTGTGCCCAAGAACACTAAGGTAACCTGCCTAAATGACTACCGGCCCGTAGCACTCTCGTCTGTAGCCATGAATTACTTTGAAAGGCTGGTCATGGCACACATCAACACCATTATCCCAGAAACCCTAGACCCACTCCAATTTGCATACCGCCCCAACAGATCCACAGATGATGCAATCTCTATTGCACTCCACACTGCCTTTTCCCACCTGGACAAAAGGAACACCTATGTGAGAATGCTATTCATTGACTACAGCTCAGCGTTCAACACCATAGTGCCCTCAAAGCACATCAATAAGCTAACGACCCTGGGACTAAACACCTCCCTCTGCAACTGGATCCTGGACTTCCTGACGGGCCGCCCCCAGGTGGTAAGGGTAGGTAACATCACATCCACCATGCTGATCCTCAACACGGGGGCCCCTCAGGGGTGCGTGTTCAATCCCCTCCTGTACTCCCTGTTCACTCATGACTGCATGGACAGGCACGACTCCAACACAATCATTAAGTTTGCCGATGACACAACAGTGGTAGTAGGCCTGATCACCGACAACGACGAGACAGCCTATAGGGAGGAGGTCAGAGACCTGGCCGGGTGGTGCCAGAATAACAACCTCTCCCTCAACGTGATCAAGACAAAGGAGAATATTGTGGACTATAGGAAAAGGAGGACTGAGCAAGCCCCCATTCTCATCGACGAGGCTGCAGTGGAGCAGGTTGAGAGCGTCAAGTTCCTTGGTGTCCACATCACTAACAAACTAACATGGTACAAGCACACCAAGACAGTCGTGAAAAGATTTGGCATGGGTCCTCAGATACTCAAAAGCTTCTACAACTGCACCACCGAGACCATCCTGACTGGTTGCATCACTGCCTGGTATGGCGACTGCTCGGCCTCCAAACGCAAGGCACTACAGAGGGTAGTGCAAACGGCCCAGTACATCACTGGGGCCAAGCTTCCTGCCATCCAGGACCTCTATACCAAGTGGTGTCAGAGGAAGTCCCTAAAAATTGTCAAAGACTCCAGCCACCCTAGTCATAGACTGTTCTCTCTGCTACCGCACGGCAAGCAGCTTCTAAACAGCTTCTACCCCCAAGCCATAAGACTCCTGAACACCTAATCAAATGGCTACCCAGATTATTTGCATTGCCCCCCCCCCCCCTTTTACACCGCTGCTACTCTCTGTTGTTATCATCTATGCATAGTCACTTTAATAACTCCACCTACATGTACATATTACCTCAACTAACCGGTGCCCCCGCACATTGACTCTGTACCAGTACTCCCTGTATATAGTCTCGCTATTGTTATTTTACTGCTGCTCTTTAATTACTTGTTACTTTCATTTCTAATTGTTATCCATATTTTTTGAAACTGCATTGTTGGTTAAGGGCTCATATGTAAGCATTTCACTGTAAGGTCTACACCTGTTGTATTCGGTGCATGTGACTAATACAATTTTATTTTATTTGATCTGTTCAGGAGGATGCAACGTTACACAACATTCAGATAGAAATGTATGGTGTAGAACAGATGGTATTGTCTGTTATGTGGAATAGGGAATCGTGTCAGCTCTATTCATTCTATTTCTATCTGCAATGTACAGAATGTTTCACATCAATGAAATTGAGCATTTAGCTCTGGCCCGTGGAGTCCTTCCCCCTGTCCTGACCAGCCTGTATGTCTTCACTCTATCTACAGTCTCCTGTCCCCTCCAGCCCTCTGTCTTCACTCTACTCTGTGCAGTCACGTTGTCCCCAGTCTCTCCAGGCCTTAGATGAAAGCACACCCTTCTCCCTCCGCCACTCGCAGTATGCAGCATAATGGTAATCCCCAGGATCTATTTACCCTTAGTCTTACAAACCATCCCTGCAGCTGCCTCCACAGCTTAACCACCCACTACTATGTAGTGATTTGAGCTCTGAGGCTTAACTAAAATGACTTCAGGACAGAAACAGTCCTGTTCAAGCTCTGAACGGGGTTGCAAAGAGGGCCAGTATAGGCATGAATATACATGTCCACACACACACACACAATCAACGCTCAAGTGTCTGTAACAGGGTTACAGTTTAACTGGACCTTACCATAAAACCCTGTTAGAGTACCTCAGCCAGATCATTGCTGTGGTTCTGCTATATTCTGCCCGGCGACCCAGAGGACTCGGCTGGGACAGCCTCATAGCAGCCTGCAGCAATACATTGCTAATAGGCCGTGCTCCAATTCTCATTCCATCTACTTCTACCTCCCTCCCTCTTTTTCCTCCCTCGCTCCATTTCGCCCTCTGGGCTCTCTGAGAACGACCTCCGAGCTAGCATCATTTCTCCTTGTCAAGGTCACAGGTAGTTAGTTGCATTAGTAATCTTCACAGTGTAAAGAGGATTGTTTGAATCACAAGCAGGCAGAGAACTCTGTAGTGTGGATCACTATAGACTACTGTAGCATTGTGTGTGTGTCTACGTGTGTGTGGCTTCACCGGTAACAGGTACCTGTTCTGGGGCTGAATTGAATAACAACCCGTTTGGTGTGCAGGGATGCATGAACATTCATCTTGACTATTTGCAGTTACCAGGGTCCCACTCTTTCCAACCAAATAAATTCCAATGGAGCTAATCAATTTCCCAATCACGAAGCAGTGAACAGTGTGCGTGCCTGACCGTATAGAGAGAGATTAATAACACAGACAAGAATACAAATTGAGTGTCTTAAGCCTCCGTCTTCTAGTCGATTCTCTGTGATATCTAATCCCCAAAGCCCCTTTCCCCTCTCAGAACACATCAACGCTTCATAAATTACACCAACATGACAGCCCTATTATAGAGAATCAATAACACGTCTAATGATAAAACTGTATTGGCAAAGACCTGACGTGTTTTGGGTTATTAGTGAGAAATACGTGTTGAATGCCAGGCCTGCGTCCCAAATGGCACCAGATTCCTTATATAGTGCTCTAATTTTGACTAAACCCCTATGGGCCCTGGTCAAAAGCAGTGCACTATATAGGGAATAGAGTGCCAGACCCAACCCAGGCCTGTGTGGAAGATGTAACAAGTGAGCATTACTAGCATTAATCACTTTCGAGTAGATAAGATGACTGTAACGAAACTCTAGCTCTTCCTCCTCCTCGGAAGAGGAGAGGCGAGACGGATCAGATGACCAATATGCAGCGTGGTAGTTAGACATAATGAAATTTATTAAACAAGACGAAAAAACGAACTACACTTGATAATTAACAAAATAACAAAACGACGTAGACAGACCTGGACATGAGAACTTACATACAACGAAGAACGCACGAACAGGTACAGACTACAAAACAAACGAACGAACGATACAGTCCCATGTGGTACCAACATACAAACACAGGAGACAACCACCCACAACAAACAATGTGAAACAACCTACCTTAATATGGCTCTCAATCAGAGGAAACGTAAACCACCTGCCTCTAATTGAGAACCATATCAGGTAACCCATTAACCAACATAGATACACATAACATAGAATGCCCACCCCAACTCACGCCCTGACCGACTAAACACATACAAAACAACAGAAAACAGGTCAGGAACGTGACATAACCCCCCCCTCAAGGTGCGAACTCCGGACGCACCAGCATAAAGTCTAGGGGAGGGTCTGGGTGGGCATCTGACCACGGTGGTGGTTCAGGCTCTGGGCGTGGTCCCCACCCCACCATAGTCAATCCCAGCTTCCCTATCCCCCTCCCAATGACCACCCTACTATTAAACCCACCTAATTTAAGGGGCAGCACCGGGATAAGGGGCAGCACCGGAATAAAGGGCAGCACCGGAATAAGGGGCAGCACCGGAATAAGGGGCAGCACCAGGATAAGGGACAGCACCGGACTGAGGGACTGCAGCTCCGGACTGAGGGACTGCAGCTCCGGACTGAATGGCGGATCCTGGCTGGCTGGCTCTGGCGGATCCTGGCTGGCTGGCTCTGGCGGATCCTGGCTGGACGGCTCATGGCTGGCTGACGGATCTGGCTGCTCATGGCTGGCTGACGGATCTGGCTGCTCATGGCTGGCTGACGGATCTGGCTGCTCATGGCTGGCTGACGGATCTGGCTGCTCATGGCTGGCTGACGGATCTGGCTGCTCATGGCTGGCTGACGGATCTGGCTGCTCATGGCTGGCTGACGGATCTGGCTGCTCATGGCTGGCTGACGGATCTGGCTGCTCATGGCTGGATGACGGCTCTGGCTGATCCGGTCTGGCGGAAGGCTCTGGCTGATCCGGTCTGGCGGAAGGCTCTGGCTGATCCGGTCTGGCGGAAGGCTCTGGCTGATCCGGTCTGGCGGAAGGCTCTGGCTGATCCGGTCTGGCGGAAGGCTCTGGCTGATCCGGTCTGGCGGAAGGCTCTGGCTGATCCTGTCTGGCGGAAGGCTCTAGCGGCTCCTGTCTGGCGGAAGGCTCTAGCGGCTCCTGTCTGGCGGACGGCTCTGTAGGCTCATGGCAGACGGGCGGCTTTGCAGGCTCAATACAGACGGGCAGTTCAGGCGCCGCTTGGCAGACGGGCAGTTCAGGCGCCGCTTGGCAGACGGGCAGTTCAGGCGCCGCTTGGCAGACGGGCAGTTCAGGTGCTGCTTGGCAGACGGGCAGTTCAGGCGCCGCTTGGCAGACGGGCAGTTCAGGCGCCGCTTGGCAGACGGGCAGTTCAGGCGCCGTTGGGCAGACGGCAGACTCTGACCGGCTGAGACGCACTGTAGGCCTGGTGCGTGGTACCGGAACTGGTGGTACCGGACTGGAGACACGCACCTCAAGGCTAGTGCGGGGAGCGGAAACAGGACACACTGAGTTCTCAAAGCGCACTATAGGACTGGTGCGTGGTACCGGGACTGGTGGTACCGGGCTGAGGGCACGCACCTCAGAACGAGTGCGGGGAGAAAGATCAGTGCGTACAGGGCTCTGGATACGCACATGAGGCTTGGTGCGTGGTGCCGGAACTGGAGGCACTGGGCTGGATACACACACCACAGGGAGAGTGCGTGGAGGAGGAACAGGGCTCTGGAGACGCACTGGAAACCTGGTGCGTGGTGTAGGCACTGGTGGTACTGGCCTGGAGCGGGGAGGTGGCGCCGGAAATACCGGACCGTGCAGGCATACTGGCTCCCTTGAGCACTGAGCCTGCCCAACCTTACCTGGTTGTATGCTCCCCGTCGCCCGACCAGTGCGGGGAGGTGGAATAACCCGCACCGGGCTATGTAGGCGAACCGGGGACACCATGCGTAAGGCTGGTGCCATGTAAGCCGGCCCGAGGAGACTTACTGGTGGCCAGATATGTAGGGCCGGCTTCATGACATCCGGCTCAATACTCAATCTAGCCCGGCCGATACGAGGAGCTGGTATGTACCGCACCGGGCTGTGCACACGTACAGGAGACACCATGCGCTCTACTGCGTAACATGGTGTCTGCCCGTACTCTCGCTCTCCACGGTAAGTACAGGGAGTGGGTGCAGGTCTCCTACCTGACTTCGCCACTCTCCCTTCTAGCCCCCCCCCCAATACATTTTTGGGGTTTACTCACAGGCTTCCAGCCACGTCTCCTTGCTGCCTCCCCAAACCACCGCTCCTGGGCTTTAGCTGCCTCCCTCTCTTCCCGAGAGCGGCGATTCTCTCCTGCCTTAGCCCAGGGTCCTTCTCCATTCAATATCTCCTCCCATGTCCACGAATCCTGGTTTCGCTGTAGCGCTCTCCCACGTCGCTTGGTCTTTGGTTGGTGGGTTCGAAACTCTAGCTCTTCCTCCTCCTCGGACGAGGAGAGGCGAGACGGATCAGATGACCAATATGCAGCGTGGTAGTTAGACATAATGAAATTTATTAAACAAGACGAAAAAACGAACTACACTTGATAATTAACAAAATAACAAAACGACGTAGACAGACCTGGACATGAGAACTTACATACAACGAAGAACGCACGAACAGGTACAGACTACAAAACAAACGAACGAACGATACAGTCCCATGTGGTACCAACATACAAACACAGGAGACAACCACCCACAACAAACAATGTGAAACAACCTACCTTAATATGGCTCTCAATCAGAGGAAACGTAAACCACCTGCCTCTAATTGAGAACCATATCAGGTAACCCATTAACCAACATAGATACACATAACATAGAATGCCCACCCCAACTCACGCCCTGACCGACTAAACACATACAAAACAACAGAAAACAGGTCAGGAACGTGACAATGACCCAGTCCTGTTTAATTTAACATGTCCTTAGAGAGGAGGAGAGTGATGTGATCCAACGCTCCCCCAGCAGATCTATGTTCAAATACTATTTGAAATCATTTGTGCTGTGTTTGATTGAGCTTGCCTGGCAAAAAGAAACCAATAGAATACGTTCAAAACCGCAAACTCCACCCATTTAACACTCCAGGCAGGCTAAAGCAAACACTCCAAGTATTTGAAAGATTTTGAATAGTATTTGAACCCAGGTCTACGCCCCAGCTCCCTAGCAGAAGCAGTACACCACTGAGCTCAGCAGTACAGTTAGAGAAGGTCAGTGTAAGGGATGCGAACTGGCGGCAGAGAAGTCAGACGCAGGAGAGAAATAACTGTGTTTCCAACGGCGCAGTTTAATAACAAAAACCCACCGGAAAACAGAAAAATAAAATAAATGGGTACATAACCCAACGCACACCAGGAAAGATGTGCACAAGCACTTACAATAAACAATCACCGACAAGGTCATGAGGGGGAACAGAGGGTTAAAAACACAACATGTAATTGATGGGATTGGAACCAGGTGTGAGGGAAGACAAGACAAAACCAAAGGAAAATGAAAAGAGGATCAGCGATGGCTAGAAGGTCGGCGACTTCGACCGCCGAACGCTGCCCGAACAAGGAGAGGGACCAACTTCGGCAGAAGTCGGGACAGTCAGGGTTCTACATTCAACAAGAATATGATATAATAATATGATCCATCCACTTCAAAGCAGCATAACCAGCTCTTGTCCGAGCGCTGGAATTCTGTCACCTGAATGTCATCTAAAACAGACTAAAGAGAGCCATACAAACTGTAGAAATAGAATTACTAGTCCACCTATCATGGTCTCATTGACTTGAAAGGGGATGCCCATTCTAGTAACTCTATTTCTATGATGCTGACATTTAGCTCTAACTATAGTGTGATGTTCTGCAGGTGCCATCGCTCCGAATTAGTCACCAAAACAGGATGGACACAGCCAGGTAATTTCCAGGGTGAGAGCCCAAAATAGCTCCCATTTCCACTGAGATAGGGACAACAGGGGGCCGGGCAAACATTGCAGACGGACGAGGGGGCGGATAGACAAGCGGGCAGACAGACACTAGACACACAGATATACCAACCGTCGGGACCACACAGAGACAGGGGGAGAGAGGTACGTGGAGATCAAAAAGCCACTTCTGAAGAGGTGCCTACTGACTGCTCTTGTCAGGGATAGAAGGGGAAAGGGGGATACCTAGTCAGTTGTACAACTGAATGCCTTCAACCGAAATGTATCTTCCGCATTTAACCTCTCTGAATCAGAGAGGTGCAGGAGGCTGCCTGTAACGATCGTTGTTTGAAGGATGGTCGGACCAAGATGCAGCGTGGGGTAGGTTAATCATTTTTATTTAGATAACCGGCACAAAACAAGAAAGAGTAACAAAACGAAACGTCCAGCTTTGTAGGGCTAAAAGAGCAACAATACAAAATCAAGATCCCATAAACAACAGGTGGGAAAGGCTGCCTAAATTTGATCCCCAATCCGAGACAATGATAGACAGCTGCCTCTGATTGGGAACGATACCAGGCCCACATACCAGGCCATCGTAAATCGACTGTCAGCGTTAAATCTCAGAGGCTCCTCTCAGTTCACACAGCCACGAGAGTTCTAAAACCCCTATTATGTTGCCTCTCAGAAAAACAGACAGTGTGAATGTACTAATATAGGCCTACATTCTTATATGAAAGTAATGTGATTAACATAATGTTGTAATTCTACCACAGGCACAACTCTCTTAGACTACCTGCTGCCCCTTTTAAATCTAATCACAGATGATACTGCGCTCCTTCAGAAGACTGCACTCCACTTCCCCAACGATTCAGACAGACCTGTCAACTTCCCTGTTTAGGCCTAGGCTTCCTCGGCTAAGACTGTATTCACATCTCAACTAACTCACAAGGCATTCTGCATACAGTCAGCAATTTTAGTGAAGGAAATGTAAGACTAAAAACAATGTCAAAATGACTTATTAGCACCATGTAGACAGACACAAGCAGATTAAGAATGGCTATTATTAGAGCGTCACTTAGGGGCTGGCTAGCTCATCCTTAACAGGATGCACCTGTGACATTTAACTATTTGGCACTCAGCCAGAGGCTACAAACACAACAATAAATTGTACACAGTTATAGTACCAGTCGAAAGTTTGGACACACCTACTCATTCAAGGGTATTTCTTTATTTTTACTATTTTCTACATTGTAGAATAATAGTGAAGACATCAAAACTATGAAATAACACATATGGAATCATGTAGTAACCAAAAAAGTGTCTAGATTTTATATTTGTGATTCTTCAAAGTAGCCACCCTTTGCCTTGATGACAGCTTTGCACACTCTTGGCATTCTCTCAACCAGCTTCATGAGGTATGCACCTGGAATACATTTCAATTAACAGGTGTGCCTTCTTAAAAGTTAATTTGTGGAATTTCTTTCCTTCTTAATGTGTTTGAGCCAATCAGTTGTGTTGTGACAAGGTAGGTGTGGTATACCAAGGTCATATTATGGCAAGAACAGCTCAAATAAACAAAGAGAAATGACAGTCTATCATTACTTTCAGACATGAAGGTCAGTCAATAGAGAACATTTCAAACATTTTGAACGTTTCTTCAAGTGCAGTGATGAAAAAAACAACGCAAAAACCATCAAGCGCAATGATGAAACTGGCTCTCATGAGGACTGCCACAGGAAAGGAAGACCCAGAGTTACCTCTGCTGCAGAGGATAAGTTCATTAGAGTTACCAGCCTCAGAAATTGCAGCCTAAATAAATGCTTAACAGAGTTCAATTAACAGACACATCTCAAAATCAACTGTTCAGAGGAGACTGCATGAATCAGGCCTTCATGGTCGAATTGCTGCAGAAAAAAACACTAGTAAAGGACACCAATAAGAAGAAGAGACTTGCTTGGGCCAAGAAACAGGAGCAATGGACATTAAACCATTGGAAATGTGAGATTTTTGGTTTTAACCGGTGAACAAAGAGTCTCCGCATGTGTGGTTCCTACCGTGAACCATGGAGGAGGAGGTGTGATGGTGCTTTGCTGGTGACACTGTCAGTGATTTATTTAGAATTCAAAGCACACTTAACCAGCATGGCGACCACAGCATTATGCAGCGAGACGCCATCCCATCTGGTTTGTGCTTAGTGGGACTATATCATTTGTTTTCAATAGGACAATGACCCAACACACCTCCAGGCTGTATAAGGACTATTTGACCAAAAAGGAGAGTGATGGAGTGCTGCATCAGATGACCTGGCCTCCACAATCACCCGACCTCAACTCAATTAAGATGGTTTGGGATGAATTGGACCACAGAGTGAAGGAAAAGCAGCCAACAAGTGCTCAGCATATCTGGGAACTCCTTCAAGACTGTTGGAAAAGCATTCCAGGTGAAGCTGTTTGAGAAAATGCCAAGAGTGTGCAAAGCTGTCATCAAGGCAAAGGGTGGCTACTTTGAAAAATCTAAAATATATTTAGATTTGTTTAACACTTTTTTGGTTACTACGTGATTCCATATGTGTTATTTCATAGTTTTGATATATTCACTATAATTATATAATGTAGAAAATAGTAAAAAATAAAGAAAAAACATTGAATGAGTAGGTTTGTCCAAACTTTTGACTGGTACTGTAGGTCAGACACGAGTGTGTTTAAGCATGCGTGTAATGAAATGCCTGATTCACACTTTAGACTATAGATCCGTCCTGAACTGGGTGGCTTGGATATTTTATATCACATTGTGCTTTCCAGCACAGTTCCAGCAACTATGATGGATGCATAACCAGTCCAGCCCAGTAGGCCTACAGCTCGGCCTGGCTTAGCAGTGCCAAAGGGGGAAAAGACACAGTTATAGATTTTTTTTAAAAGGCTTGAATACAATCTTGTTCTGTGAACGCGATGAAGCTTTTAAAAAACGTTGAAGGCCCTGAACACCAAGAGTGAGACATTAACTAACTCAAAAGAACATCAAGACCACGGAGGGGGGGCAGTGGCACAACGATTAGTGTCTGGGTCAAAGCCACTTACTCCCACGGCTGGGCGAGCGAAGAGCTCCGACCCTGCCAGAATCCACACCTTCCCACCATGATTTACTGTAGCTTACGTACGCTAAGACAGTGGGGAAGATTTTTCACAGCGAACAAGCACAACTCTCTCCTCCTGACAGCTAGCTCTCTCAGCGGGCCAAGAAAATCTACAAGGACAGGATACATCTTGGGAAGTGAACTGAATACATCATGGAGGGAAGGGAGGAGAGGAGAGGGGGAAGAGGGGGAGAAGAGAAGAGGGGGAGCAGGGGGGAGTCAGACGAGTGGGAACGGCACATTTAACCTGAGGCAGGAAAAAAAGGGAGAGTGACGAGGGCAGACGCCTTCGCCCTCTTGAATCTAATTAACGAGCGAGAAATGTTGCGCTGCAAATCACTTCTTCCTCTTGCCGTTATTAAGTAAAGGGCACTTATGGCAGCCTATTGGTTAAAGGCGTTGGGCCAGTAACCGAAAGGTTGCTATTTAGAATTCACTAACCGACTAGGTGACAAATCTGTCATTGTGCCCTTGAGCAAGGCACTTACCCCTAATTGTTCCTGTAAGTCACTCTGGATACAAATGTCTGCTAAATGACTAAAATGTAAATATAGCCCCATTACTCGCCTGGCAAGCTCATAACACGCTGATTCCTTGGCTGAAGACTGCTGCTATAGTTGTGCAGTGTAGAGACAGAGACTGCTGCTATAGCTGTGCAATGTAGAGACAGAGACTGCTGCTATAGCTGTGCAATGTATAGACAGAGACTGCTGCTATAGCTGTGCAATGTAGAGACAGAGACTGCTGCTATAGCTGTGCAATGTATAGACAGAGACTGCTGCTATAGCTGTGCAATGTATAGACAGAGACTGCTGCTATAGCTGTGCAATGTAGAGACAGAGACTGCTGCTATAGTTGTGCAGTGTAGAGACAGAGACTGCTGCTATAGCTGTGCAATGTAGAGACAGAGACTGCTGCTATAGCTGTGCAATGTAGAGACAGAGACTGCTGCTATAGCTGTGCAATGTAGAGACAGAGACTGCTGCTATAGCTGTGCAATGTAGAGACAGAGACTGCTGCTATAGCTGTGCAATGTATAGACAGAGACTGCTGCTATAGCTGTGCAATGTAGAGACAGAGACTGCTGCTATAGCTGTGCAATGTAGAGACAGAGACTGCTGCTATAGCTGTGCAATGTATAGACAGAGACTGCTGCTAT
The DNA here is from genome assembly GCF_016432855.1 of Salvelinus namaycush. Lineage (NCBI taxonomy): Eukaryota > Metazoa > Chordata > Actinopteri > Salmoniformes > Salmonidae > Salvelinus > Salvelinus namaycush. The sequence goes on from NW_024060042.1 coordinate 39,293, forward strand.
AGTTGTGCAGTGTAGAGACAGAGACTGCTGCTATAGCTGTGCAATGTAGAGACAGAGACTGCTGCTATAGCTGTGCAATGTATAGACAGAGACTGCTGCTATAGCTGTGCAATGTAGAGACAGAGACTGCTGCTATAGCTGTGCAATGTATAGACAGAGACTGCTGCTATAGCTGTGCAATGTATAGACAGAGACTGCTGCTATAGCTGTGCAATGTATAGACAGAGACTGCTGCTATAGCTGTGCAATGTATAGACAGAGACTGCTGCTATAGCTGTGCAATGTAGAGACAGAGACTGCTGCTATAGCTGTGCAATGTATAGACAGAGACTGCTGCTATAGCTGTGCAATGTATAGACAGAGACTGCTGCTATAGCTGTGCAATGTATAGACAGAGACTGCTGCTATAGCTGTGCAATGTATAGACAGAGACTGCTGCTAGAGCTGTGCAATGTATAGACAGAGACTGCTGCTAGAGCTGTGCAATGTATAGACAGAGACTGCTGCTAGAGCTGTGCAATGTATAGACAGAGACTGCTGCTATAGCTGTGCAATGCATAGACAGAGACTGCTGCTATAGCTGTGCAATGTATAGACAGAGACTGCTGCTAGAGTTGTGCAATGTATAGACAGAGACTGCTGCTAGAGTTGTGCAATGTATAGACAGAGACTGCTGCTAGAGTTGTGCAATGTATAGACAGAGACTGCTGCTAGAGTTGTGCAATGTATAGACAGAGACTGCTGCTATAGCTGTGCAATGTATAGACAGAGACTGCTGCTATAGCTGTGCAGTGTATAGACAGAGACTGCTGCTAGAGTTGTGCAGTGTAGAGACAGAGACAGGCTACTTGGCACACTATATATGCTGACTAAAATACACAAATCTTGAAGGTTTGTTCTCACTACGTAATGTTACAATGATCTGACTGTAACCATGAGTCATGGTGTTGAGAAATGGAATGATGGTAAAGTCACAGAGAGAGCAACACGCCCACACATCAAAGATGCAGTGTGAAACGGCCCTAACAGACAGTATCGTTGAGAGGATGAGGAAGAAGGAGAGCGGGGGAGGAGAGAGCGGGGGGAGGGGAGAGTGAGAGGGGGGAGGGAGAGAGAAGCAGAGGCAGTGAGAAGGGAGAGTGACAGAGGGAGAAAAGAGAGAAAGAGATGGATAAGAGATAGATGAAAGGAGGGAGGGAGAGATTGGAGAAGGGAAACTAACACTACACAGACGGTCTAGGACAGGCGCCTGGGGACCTGTTAAAAGACACCATTTTCCCTCAGATGGAGAGAGCATAACGGGCCCAACCACTCCATAAAACATTCAACCATTGTTGGGTTTCAGGGCTGTTTCACGCCTGCTGGTGTGTGTGTGTGTGGCCTACTAAAGACACTCCAGGGGCTGCCTGACAAACGGGAGCGGTGGTGTTTCTGACAGAGAAGAATCTTCCTTCCTTCCCGCCATCATCCATCATTTCCAGCTGACCGGCTGCACCTGCTGAGGCGTCGGCCCCCGCCGCCACCCCCGCCGCCAGCCCGCCCGCCAGCCCCGCCGCCAGCCCTGCTGCCACTCTGTTATAATGCTATGACAATGCTCAGATTGACTTCATGCTCTGGAATCACACACAGGCATTTACCCTGGTTGGCACCACTGTGATCCAACATAGGCCTAGAGACACAAAAAGGCATGAACAATATATAGTCCTTCCTTATACCGAAACGTTGTCACTATTAAAGTTGTAATAAGAATCTCAGTATTTCTTTCTGCAGTGTCTCAGCCAGAAACTCAGAATCATGTGATGTACTGCATGACATTGCTCATTTCTTTCCCACACAGGTCAGCCAAACCAGCATCTACCTACTAGCTGGGAAAGGACTTTCCCCTACCTGTATATATGTGAAGGCCACAATGTTTCTTTCTGCAGAGTTCCTCGCCCAGCGTCTAAAAATGATGAGATGTAACACACAGGTCAGCCAGCACAGCATCCACCTACTAGCTGTGAAGGACCCTTTCCCCTTGCATGTGGGACGCAGGGTCGTGGGAATGAGCGAGGTGACCCGTCATTTTGACCTGAAAACCCTGACTACACACTGCAGAGTATACTGGTAGAGTATACTGGTAGAGTATACTGGTAGAGTATACTGGTAGTGCTGCATATTCATTAGATACATAACTTCACGACGCACCAACAACAAACTCACTGAATCAAAACATGGTCTATCATTGCCCACAATGACTGTTATGTAGCGTGAGCCTCTGATACTGCTAGGGCTGGCGAGAGAAACAGGTCGAGACCAGAATAAAGGTGATTTTCATTTCTGCACATTTTAGTGGCGGTTCAATCCCTCAGCCTTTCAAACACAGCTCCGTTTGGCACCATAACTTCATTACTGCTAGGTGATAATGTACTGATTCTCCAGATGATGAAAAGGAACATTAAGCCAGAGTTATAGTTCCATCAGAGGTATTTGCATAAATGCATCAAATAAAACCGAATTACTGGTCTCTCTGGGGTTATGCAATTTAGCAGGGACAGAGGGACAGTGAGGAATAGAGAGCGCGAAACGGAGAGAGAGAGAGAACAGAGACGGAGAGAGAGAGAAGAGTCAGGCTGAAACGAGGCGGAGCAGATGCACTGTAAATTGCTGACATCTCCATTTATAAAGAAAAGCCGTTGCATAAATAGTGGCACTTATTTATTTATTTATTATATTTCACCTTTATTTAACCAGGTAGGCCAGTTGAGAACAAGTTCTCATTTACAACTGCGACCTGGCCAAGATAAAGCAAAGCAGTGCAACACAAACAACACAGAGTTACACATGGAATAAACAAACGTACAGTCAATAACCCAATAGAAAAATCTATATACAGTGTGTGCAAATGTAGTAAGATTAGGGAGGTAAAGCAATAAATAGGCCATAGTGGCGAAATAATTACAATTTAGCAATTAAACACTGGAGTGATGGATAGTGCAGAAGATGAATGTGCAAGTAGAGATACTGGGGTGCAATGGAGAAAGAAAAAAAAAGCAATATGGGGATGAGGTAGTTGGGTGGGCTATTTACAGATGGGCTGTGTACAGGTGCAATGATCGGTAAGCTGCTCTGACAGCTGATGCTTAAAGTTAGTGAGGGAGATATAAGACTCCAGCTTCAGTGATTTTTGCAATTCTTTCCAGTCATTGGCAGTAGAGAACTGGAAGGAAAGGCGGCCAAAGTACGAGTTGGCTTTGGGGATGACCAGTGAAATATACCTGCTGGAGAGTGTGCTGCTATGGTGACCAGTGAGCTGAGATAAGGCGGGGCTTTACCTAGCAAAGACTTATAGATGTTTTGGCGACGAATATGAATCGAGGGCCAGCCAACGAGAGCATACAGGTCGCAGTGGTGGGTAGTATATGGGGCTTTGGTGACAGATGGCACTGTGATTGACTACATCCAATTTGCTGAGTAGAGTGTTGGAGGCTATTTTGTAAATGACATCGCCAAAGTCAAGGATCGGTAGGATAGTCAGTTTTACGAGGGTATGTTTGGCAGCATGAGTGAAGGATGCTTTGTTGTGGAATAGGAAGCCGATTCTAGATTTCAATTTGGATTGGAGATGTTTAATGTGAGTCTGGAAGGAGAGTTTACAGTCTAACCAGACATCTAGGTATTTGTAGTTTTCCACATATTCTAAGTCAGAACCGTCCAGTGTAGTGATGCTAGACGGGTGGGCAGGTGCTGGTAGCGATCGGTTGAAGAGCATGCATTTAGTTTCACTTGCATTTAAGAGTAGTTGGAGGCCACGGAAGGAGTGTTGTATGGCATTGAAGCTCGTCTGGAGGTTAGTTAACACAGTGTCCAAAGAAGGGCCAGAAGTATACAGAATGGTGTCGTCTGCGTAGAGGTGGATCAGAGAATCACCAGCAGCAAGAGCGACATCATTGATGTATACAGAGAAAAGAATTGGCCCGAAAATTGAAGACTGTGGCACCCCCAGAGACTGCCAAAGGTCCGGACAACAGGCCCTCTGATTTGACACACTGAACTCTATCTGAGAAGTAGTTGGTGAACCAGGCGAGGCAGTCATTTGAGAAACCAAGGCTGTTGAGTCTGCTGATAAGAATGCGGTGATTGACAGAGTCGAAAGCCTTGGACAGGTCGATGAAGACGGCTGCACAGTCTTGCCTTTTATCGATGGCGGTTATGATATTGTTTAGGACCTTGAGTGTGGCTGAGGTGCACCCATGACCCGCTCGGAAACCAGATTGCATAGCGGAGAAGGTACAGTGGGATTCAAAGACTTTAGAAAGGCAGGGTAGGATAGATATAGGTCTGTAACAGTTTGGGTCTATAGTGTCTCCCCCTAAGGAAATAGTCTCACTAAGGTAAGACAATCCCTTGGAGGTTCAGAGCCAGGGTAAGAGAACAGGGTCACATTGAGGACGACGTCTGGGTGGCAGGCAGGCAGGCAGTATAACTGAACAGGGAACAGAAATAAGGGGGAGGACAGGGGAGAGAGGGGTACAACCGTCTGTTTGTGGTTCAGTGTCACATAAAACCAACACCCAGTCAGCCACAAAGGGCACCTCCCAACAGACTGAACCCCCCTGTCCCTGATGTCCCCAACGTATGACATACGACACTGTGAAGCAGGTGCTGACCTTGACCAGTGCCAGGCCCCACGTGTCTCGCTGTCACGGACAACAAAGAGGGAACCACCAATCACCTTTGATGTAGTGTCCCTACTGGCCCTATATAAAGCTCTCATTCAGAACAGAAATGGGTGCACCGTACTGCAGCACATAAACAACACAGCATAAAGGTGTCAGGGTTTTCATTAAAACCACATAGGTTTACTAAGTGAAACTGAACAGCCGTAACGTCCTTATTACTGCTGCCTGTGTTGCGAAACTGCCGTTAGGTGACCTTGCTGCATCAGTAGAGCACCGATAGATTACAATTAATCAAATGGCCACCCAGACTATTTACATTGACCCCCCCCACACCTTTGTTTCCACTGCTGCTACTCGCTGTTTATTATCCATGCATAGTCACTTTACCCCTACCGTGAAATTACCTCGACTAACCTGTACCCCCGGACATTGACTCGGTACCGGTACCCCCTGTACATTGCCTCGTTGTTGTTATGTAATTTCCTTGTGTTACTTTTTGATTACATTTTTTAACTTTATTTTATTTAGTAAATATTTTCTTAACTCTATTTCTTAAACTGTATTGTTGGTTAAGGGCTTGTAAGTCAGCATTTCATGGTAAGGGCTACACCTGTTGTATTCGGCGCATGTGACAAATAAAATGTTATTTGATAGAGAGGCCGTCAGTAAGGCAGAACAAGCAGAACCAGAACAGTCCCAGGGTATGTTAAAATGTTATTTGATAGAGAGGCCGTCAGTAAGGCAGAACCAGAACAGTCCCAGGGTATGTTAAAATGTTATTTGATAGAGAGGCCGTCAGTAAGGCAGAACCAGAACAGTCCCAGGGTATGTTAAAATGTTATTTGATAGAGAGGCCGTCAGTAAGGCAGAACCAGAACAGTCCCAGGGTATGTTAAAATGTTATTTGATAGAGAGGCCGTCAGTAAGGCAGAACCAGAACAGTCCCAGGGTATGTTAAAATGTTATTTGATAGAGAGGCCGTCAGTAAGGCAGAACCAGAACAGTCCCAGGGTATGTTAAAATGTTATTTGATAGAGAGGCCGTCAGTAAGGCAGAACCAGAACAGTCCCAGGGTATGTTAAAATGTTATTTGATAGAGAGGCCGTCAGTAAGGCAGAACCAGAACAGTCCCAGGGTATGTTAAAATGTTATTTGATAGAGAGGCCGTCAGTAAGGCAGAACCAGAACAGTCCCAGGGTATGTTAAAATGTTATTTGATAGAGAGGCCGTCAGTAAGGCAGAACAAGCAGAACCAGAACAGTCCCAGGGTATGTTAAAATGTTCCACTGCATAGAGAGATCAATATCAATGTTGCTTCTGACTCTCTCCATGCCATGCTAAAGCAAATACACAAGACTGGATATCATGTTAAATTTAGCAATCACAACAACATCTCAATCTGTGCTTAACTCCTGACAGCCAGGCAATACTGGAAAGCTTAAGAAAAAGTACTTTCAAGTACTACTTAAGTAGTTTTTTGGCGTATCTGTACTTTACTATTAACATTTTTGACAACTTTTACTTCACTGCATACATTAAAAAAGTATGTACTTTTTACTCTGTACATTTTCGCTGACACCCAAAAAGTACTCGTTACATTTTGAATGCTTAGCAGGACAGGGAAACTGTCCAATTCACTCACTTACCAAGAGAAAATCCCTGGTCATTCCTACTGACGCTGATCTGGCGGACTCACCAAACACACATGCGTCATTTGTAAATGTCTGAGTGTTGGTGTGTTCCCCTGGCTAGCCGTGAATTTAAAAAAGAAGAAAACGTGCTGTCTGGTTTGCTTAATATAAAGAATGTGAAATTATTTATACTTTTACTTTTGATACTTAAGTATATTTGAGCAATTACACTTACTTTTGATACTTAAGTATATTTAAAACCAAATACTTTTAGACTTTTACTCAAGTCGTATTTTACTGGGTGACTTTCACTTCTACTTGAGTCATTTTCTGTTAAGGTGTCTTTACTTTTACTCAAGTATGACAATTGGGTACTTTTCCCACCACTGAAAGCAATCACATAAATCACAACCCATTCCCACAGATGTGCAAGCCCCGCCTTGCAACCAGCTGGTCACGTACCTTTCAGCTGGTCCGCCACCACGCTCTGTCCAACCCTCTCAGTGACCCGTCCGTTCTCCCTCTGGTACCGGTCATCCAGGAAGTTGGCGGTTGCCTCTGATAGGTGCACCTTCCCGGCCACGCCCAGTTGCTCCATCAAATTGGCCAGGTTCACGTCGTTGGACCACACGTCGAACTTAAATCGCTTCATCCCTAGGATACCGCACAGGACAGTGCCCGTGTGGACACCCACCCTCATGTTAACCATCTCACTCTTCTCCTGGCAGAACTGTTCGATGGCTTGGATCATGCCCAGCCCCATCTCTACGCAGCAGTAGGCATGGTCGGCCCGAGGTTCAGGGCAGCCTGCCACACAGTAGTAGCAGTCCCCGAGGGTGCTTATCTTCTCACAGCACGTCAGCTCGCACAGCCGGTCAAAACGTCCAAAGAGGTCGTTGAGGAGCCCCACCAAAGCGTGTGCCGACTTGTTGGCAGACATCTTGGTGAAGCCTACGATATCCGCGAAGAGGATGCTGACGGGCTCCATGCGCTTCATGTTGAAGGGTCTGAAGATGATCTGGCCTCTCGGGATTGAGGTCTTATTCCTCTTGTTGTTCTTGGGACTGGAGATGACGGCCGCCGCGCCGCTGCTGGAGTAGCGCTTGGCCGAGCTCCCGCCCGCCAAGCCTTCCTCGTCGCCCTGCTTCATCAGGTCGTCAGCCACCCTCCGAGGCATCACAGAGTGGATCATGCGTTCTTTCAGCGCCTTCTCCACCTCCAGGTCCTTGCCGTGCATGATGGCCTGGCCCACCTTGAGGAAGGTGCTTCGCGATCGCACCTCAGACATGATGAAAAGGTGGATGCCGATGGCGTGGGCGCACAGGTGGAGCAAAGCTTTGGCTGGCCCCAGCCAGCGTAGAGTGTCCCAGTCAGAGTCTGACCCCTCCGAGGCCTGGCTCCAACCATCCCCAGCAGCCTGGGTGAGGTGAAGCCATCCCAGAGCCTCAAAGAGCACAGAGTAGAGAAGTCCCAGTAGCACCGAGGCATAGAGTCGGACGTGGAGGACGCTGTAGAGTAGCAGCAGCACCTCCATGCCCAGGGAGAAGGTCCCTACTGGAGATAGGCAGGCGCAGCCCGTGGGTAAGTCCCGGTTGAAGGTAACATTCCTGGGCTCCATGCCACTGAAGTCCCCCACATCCTCCACCACATCCTCAGGAGGGAGGGTCTCCAGGTCCCTGAAGCCGGCTGTCTGGATCTGTGGTGCCAGGGTGAGGGCAAAGGTCACCACGATGAGCAGCAGCGACGCCTGGTTGTAGCAGCGGGCGTAGATCCTTGTGAATGTCAAAAGGAAGAGGAGGAGGCAGAAGAGGAGGAAGCAGGCGGTGGGGACGAGGAAGGCAGTTCGGTCACACCGGTCGGGGTTGGCACTGAAGTACACCCCCCAGAGGAGGCTGGCGGCGAACAGGTAGAAGAGGACGTAGCGGAACCTCCGCTGGGTCTGGGGAAAGCACCTCTCCCTACATGCCTCCTCCAGGATGGGAGAGTCAAACTTTGGGTCCCAGAAGTGTCCAGCAGACCTTTCGAACAGCTGGGGCATCTTCCTCTGGGTTCGCAGCCCCTTAACCACGGGCCTGAGAACCCCGGACTCTCCCGAGCTGCAGCTAGAGGAGATGCTGTACTTGCAGTGTTTGGACCCGCCCCCCATGAAGCCTCCTCCCATGCCACCCAGCGCCCCGGCTCCTCCTCCGTGCTTGTGTTTGACACTACTGCTGATCCTCACGGAGACGCTGCCCTCGCCGCTTGAGTCACAGCTCACCTCTGTGTTGTGAGGCAGCAGCTGCTGATGTTGGGGGGATGCCATGTTGCTTTTTAATCTAACAGAAATTAGACAACAATAGAGCGAATTGCTATTTGCAAGGCAATGTAGGCTATGAATGTATTGAGTGGTACCCTCTAGACTAGAACAAGTGTAAATTAAAAGCAAAAGTTGGGGGAAATAAATGATGCACTAACAGAAAACATCTCCAAAGAAAAAGTCTGACACGTGAGCATGTACTGGATTCTGACCTGTTAATTATTGCCCCTCATGACGTCAATACTCGCATTCTTATACTTGCCCCTCTGTTTTGACGCACTTGTGTCGCACAGTTCATTCTGTTCCAGTCCAAGTACTGACAACTGTTTTTGACTCATTGAAAAAGATTTGGGGAGAAGTCAAAATCTTACATAACATAATTATGTTGACTGTAGACGCGTAGTTGTGTAATACTACTTTAGTAGTATTCAGTAGCATTTCAGTAGCACTTCAGTAGCATTTCCAAGGCTCTCCCCTGACTAAATAGCCGACTGCAGACTACTGATATATTGGTACAAATTCTTCAGATAATGGCAACTGAAACCTGGATCAAATTCCTTCATGCTCTCACTACTTGGCTGCCTGCATAGCCATTCTTTGTACATGCACTGTCAAAATAATCCTCTATTGATTTTAGATCGCGTCTGCATTTATATTCGCGTCTACAGAACTGTAGCCTCCTGCCTGTCCGCTCTTATATGTTATATATTACATGGTAATGCTTTTAAGCAAGTAGACTATAATGCATTCAGAAATTGCTTCCAATTTACAGTGATATATGAGAAAAATAATCCTTTCAAACTTCACGCGCAAACACTTAACAGTGTGTGTGGAACTTTATCCTGTATTCCCCAAATAAACCGAAGCGCCGGCGTTGTAAAGGCATCGCAAGAAAAGCCACAGTTACGGAACTATTGTTTGACATATGCCGGGTTATTTAAGGCGGAAATGTCTTCACATAAACAAGAAAGAGAAAACAAACACTGACGTCTAATGCCCATTATCCTTCTTTACCCACATGCTCTTGCTGTGATTGGGAAAAGGCCCATTCGTAAGTATTTCCATGGATGGAGCCACGTCCTTTCCTGAGTTCCCTCTCCGGAATTTCCAAAGCTGCGCCTCCTATTCCCGGGATCCACGCTGATAGAAGTGGGCAATTTGAAGAGGACAAGGTGGCAGAATAGAGCAAAGAGCTGCAAAATGTAGTAGACCTACAATTGAATTGGAGATCAAGTGTAGGCCTACACGCGCAAATACCTACTTTATTGGATCCGGCCCATGCTCAGTCTGTGTTGAGTAAATATTGTTTTGATAATACAATCAAACAATAACAGTCAAGTTAACATAACATTTATTTGAATTTCCTGATAACTGGCACTGGTTTCTCCCATAATTCCACGAGTGACCGGCAATTTAATTGTCAGTAAACTTCAGTCTGCCATCCATACAGGGCCACGGCTGAAGCCAGTCTTGGTTGTATGTAGCCCCTTTCCGTCCTCCTTTGCGCGTGTGATGGAAACTTTTCCCACGCCACTATTCTTCCCATTGAGTCGCAGACGAATAGCAAGTGGAGAATATGGGCTAATTACAAGCTTTCTCCCCTCCTCGTATCCCCCGGACACCGAGTCCTCCCTGAACAGACAAGCCGCTCCTTGATCCCCCCACTTCAACTCAATTGCATGAAGAAGCAGGCGTCTTTTTCTTCTGTCCAAATACTTCTATTTTATTCAAGGCAGATTTTCGGGTTTAGCTATTTAAACGCACTTCCCGTCCGATCCTCTCCATCCCTTTGAGATGTTCTTCTATCCCCGTTGTCTGGCCATTCGCCGGTCTTTCTTTCCAGAAGAGGCACAATGGATACCGCTGTAAAGCGTTATGTGAGCTATCCAAGCACAGTTTAAAAAAACGGCCCCGGTACCACCATCTTCACGGAGATTTCAGAATCTACCGTCCACCCGCATGTGTATAAATGTGTGCGACTGACTTTGGGTCAGAGAGGGACGAGAGTAGTGACAGGGGGGCGGACGAGTTTAGGTGCGTGCACGCAAAAGCGAGAAAGGGAAAGACTGGAGGGTGGCGAGCACGTATTCAGGGGTAGGTGGGGTGTCCTTTTCTTTTTTACCCGCAGTGAGCGCGTCGGTACACGCCCTCACCTCGCCAGCCATATTCTCGAAGAGATGTGGGCTCCTCACTCACTACCACTGATGTTACCGAGACCACCGGGGTTTTTAGTGTAGGGGGTATTCGTGGAACCATAACAAAGTGAGTATGGAGGCGTGCTAGGGCGGGGTGCAGCCTTGAACAAAGACAGCAGCAACCCCCAGAGAGAACAGCTCCCTTATGATACTATTAACGGTGCCATGTCCCCAGGCTTCAATATTGAGAACAAACTATTACAATCAAATGTCATGGGAAATGCTAGCCCACTAAATCTATTAATACCACCTGTCATTTGCCTATAGCTCATTGCCTATAGCTCTATTTATTCTCTATTTATTATGCACTCCTCCCCATGCATTCATTATAGACTTAGAAAGTGACATTGAAAGGTTTTTATAGGCTACTGTATGTAGGCTTCAACTGTAGTCTAGGAGTGAACTTTACAGTTGAATATTGCAGTGGTGTACATTACTTAAGTAAAAGTACTTTAAAGAACTACTTAAGCCGTTTTTGAGGTTCTATTGATATGTTTTAACAACTTTACTACAATCCTGAAGAACAAAATGTAAGTTTTACATGTTCCCTGACACCCAAGAGTACTCATTACATTTTGAATGCTTAGCAGGAAGGAAAATGGTCCAATTCACACACTTATCAAGAGAACATCCCTGGTCATCCCTACTGCCTCTGATCTGGCAGACTCACTAAACAGAGAACATCCCTGGTCATCCCTACTGCCTCTGATCTGGCAGACTCACTAAACAGACATGCTTTGTTTGTACATCATGTCTAAGTGTTGGAGTGTGCCCCTGGCTCAGTGGAGACCCGTCATTCAGGGCAGGTGGGGCAGAGACCCACCTGTTTTGAGCCCTGCCTGTTTTGCATGTTATTTTAGCATTACTGTGTGTCACATATCAGTTTGCAAACAATGTAAAAACACATTTGCAGGTGTTTCAGCCTGGCTCGGTGCTTTTTGTGGTGGAGGGGCAGCCAGCGGAAAATACAGAGTGTAGGGGTTAGTAATCTTCTATAGTTGTACCATGATTGGCTCAGTGTTCTGTCACTCATGGGGACACTACGTCACTGCAAAATCTACAGGGAGAGCTAGAAAGTTCAAACCCCTTGGGTGCTGCCATAGATTTACATAGAAGTGCCCATCCAAGAAGGCTCAAGGTCATTGGCCACAGATAAAATTACGTCAAATCACATTATATCTACCATAGCTTTGATTGTACATGTCAACATCATACTTTCAAAATCTAGCAAGCAAGACAAGTAGTCATCATCATGAATAACGTTGACACTGGCAAATCGTTTTCAATCCTTGTCATATGAAGAGAAATTCTAGATAAAACGTATCGGTGCTCATCGGCCATTGGACATAAACATTACACAACAAGTTGGAAATTGCAAATTCAACAATGAGTGGGTTGGAAGGAATCAGTGGCAACTGCAAGCATTGCAAAGCAATTAGTATTTCGCTTCCCCTGCCTGCTATTCCCCTGCCTGCCTGTGGTCCAAGTCTGGGTTTAAGGGTCTCTTTTACAAGCTTAAAAGGATAAACATTCACACACAACACCATGGGCCAGAAAAGGTTGAATACATTGGCCATGCTGTCAATCCAGCATGACTTCTGCCGCCTTCAAAACAACTGTAAACTCTGAACTGGGAAATCTCAGACTTCAGTGAGTTCAAGACAACTGGGAACTCTGAAAAAAAACAGCTCCGACTGGGAAAAAAATGTTTGAACGGTCATCCAACTCGGAATTCCAAGTCGGGAACTCGGGCCTCTTTCTAGAGCTCCAATCTGAAGATCACTGACGTTATGACTCAACCTTGTTTTTTCAGAGTTCCCAGTTGTCTTGAAAGCAGTTATCATGAATCCAGAGAATGCCAGACTTTGATGACAAAGTTTCATGCCAAGATTTGTATTGTATGCTGCTGCATAAATTATGTAATATGCCAAGGAGAAATGTATACTGTAGCCAATAAAGTAATACTAAGTGTATGTTATTTAGTAAGCTGTTAGTAGCCCATGTGCCTCACCTTAATTATTTGGTCCCTTTCCCCCTCATGGCCTACTGTTCTGACTTGGTGGTGCACATGTAGCCTATAACCTGTTTTAGAGAAACATCATCATCAAGTATTGTAAGAGCTTTCATTGTCTGCTTATATAACCCCTGTACTTATCCTACTGTTCTGATTTGGTGTACAGGGAGAATACTATAAGAGCAGCCCATGTTCTGAATACATTTCAAAAGTGCTGAACAAATAGTTATATTGACTACGTTCATCTTAGCTCGCTCATTAATGTCTTGATCGGAATTAAGGATGGCCTCTTATCCGCTCATCGTTCCCTTACGCCATAGTTTGTAGATCTCAATTGTCAGAAGAAAGCACATTTGTTTAAGCAAGTCAGCCATATCAGCTATGTTTTTTTAAAGGCAGTAAATGAAGCTGAATGAATTGTTTCGCTGCCAGACAAGGCTCTGCTGATAGCCAGGTGTAGCGGTGGTAAGGATTCACTCCATGGTGCTGAAAAGAAAGCTCTGCTGTTGGGACAGCTTTATGTAGGCCCTAACAGTTTGTTGGCACAGTTTGACACTGTTATAGTGCAATGAATGTATTGTTTAGTGTTGTGTTGTGGCTTTGCTGGCATGCATCTTAAAAAACAATTAAACGTTTGCCCCACCAAGATGTACATGCTAAAATCGCCACTACCCTGGCTATCCGTAAAATTAAAATAATTAAAAACTATTGTTGGGTCTGGTTTGCTTAATATAAGTCATTTGAAATCATTTATACAAATGCCTTTTAATTTCGATACTTAAGTATATTTTAGCAATTACATTTACTTTTGATACTTAAGTATATGTAAAACCAAATACGTTTACTCAAGTAGTACCTTACTGGGCGACTTTCACTTTTACTTGAGTAATTTCTTTACTTTTACTCAAGTATGACATTTGATTACCTTTTTCCATCAATGGAATATTGAGGCCATCCGCTTGACGTGAGAAGGGAAGTACAGTTTGGAGTAACTTCCTGCTCTGTCCGGCTGGATTCGTGGGAACGACAAATAACCTGCCCTGCGCTTTATTGTCAAGCACTGTATCCCAAACATAGAGACAGAAGAGAAGGGTGCCAGGCTTTCAGCCACGGCTATATAAAGAATCTCTAGGCAAACTAACACAGCAAACAACAGAGGGAAATTTGACAGCCAGGGATAGGCCGTTGCTGCTACCAGCTCTCACAGTCTCACATCACAACATGGGTCGCTCCTCTTCATTATTAAGAAGATAACTCTCGTCTGCAAACACTTGACTCCTGAATATGCTATGGGTGCAACTTTCACTGGGGATGCATTTTTGTCCCCCCCAGTTTTATCATTGGAATGTGATACAAAACGAAGCAACGGTGTGCTTTAGGACCATGTGGACGCCTCCAAGCGGTCGGGTAGGCTGTTTGGAGTGTTAATCCAACCGGATAAAAAATTATGTCCCCCCACAAAAACCAAAGTTGCACCCATGGAATATGCTATATCCAACATGAAATGTATGCCCCAAATGGCACCATATTTCCTATAAAGTGCACTACTTTTAACCAGAGCCCTATGGGCCGTGGTCAAACATAATGTACTATAAAGGGAATAGGGTGCCCTTTTTGGATGTGGTTAATATGACTGTATTATGCCCTGGTTTATTCACAACCACTTCTCCTGAGTTATCTTCCATCTCAGGAGTTTTATTCTAAATATCCCCACTAATGTACACCCACCCTAAAGTTAGGGCTCTATTAAATCTGTAAAGCTCATGCATTACAGATTCCTCAATGATTGAGCCCTTAATGATTGAAGTTACAGTATGTGACACACTCTCACTTCACACTCCAGTAAAACCCCTGCTGAGTCAGCCCTTCACTGTAGACTCAAATGATGTGTGTGTGTGTGTGTGTGTGCATTAATTCATTCATATGTGTGTGTGTGTGTGTGTGTGTGTGTGTGTGTGTGTGTGTGTGTGTGTGTGTGTGTGTGTGTGTGTGTGTGTGTGTGTGTGTGTGTGTGTGTGTGTGTGTGTGTGTGTGTGTCAGGTTGAGAGATCAGGCTGGCAGTGGGATTACTGTCTCCTCTTTGGTCTTTCCAGTCTGTAGCCCTGTAGGGTTGAGGATATCAGAGAGGAGGAGAGTGGATTATATTAAACAGAACGGAGGAGGACACCTTTAGAGCTCACCTGAACCTGCTCAGGCTTTATTTATTTTTTATTTCACCTTTAACCAGGTAGGCCAGTTGAGAACGAGTTCTCATTTACAACTGCGACCCGGCCAAGATAAAGCTTTACACAGCTTTGCTGTGGAGATGGATGAGGATTAGAGAGAGTGCTTACAGACACACTTGGCTAGTGTATAATAAAATGTAAAGGTGGTAGAGAGATCACACATGGATGCAGGTACAAGTACGCACACACACACATGCACGCAGAGACACATACACACATGCACGCAGAGACACATACACACATGCACAGGCAGTCAGGTAGCCAGACACACACATGCACGCAGAGACACATACACACATGCACAGGCAGTCAGGTAGCCAGACACACACATGCACGCAGAGACACATACACACATGCACAGGCAGTCAGGTAGCCAGACACACGCAGACAGACAGGCATGCAGGTTATCCCCTCCTAACAGAGCGAGAGGAAAATCCTCAGCCTGTCCAGCATGTTCACACCAGTAATGAGTTCAGACATTCTCAGACGTCAGAATATTACACATTCCAGGGAGAGGAGTGAAAGAGGAGATGAAGGAGAACGACAGATGAGGGAGGAAGAGGAGATGAAAGAGGAAGGGGAGGGAGAGAGAGGGTCAGGACTTGAGAGAACTCAATCTTGAGGCGACTTGAGATGTGAAGAACTATGAAAATGTAAATGTGTGTGTGTGTCTGCATGCATTGTGTGTCTCTTAGTTACCACAACCACAGTAAAAGTAAACAACAACTACAACCAGAAGGCACCTTGACACTTGTATCCCCTTTCACTTTCCCTTTCATCAGAGAACAGTGAACAAAACTACTATTGTGTAAATAAAGCAGTGTTCACGTTATTGGGCTTACCTCTCTTCAAAGTGGGGAGCTATGATCTCACGATCAGGCTAAGCAGAATATATGCACAATGTAGACATGCAGAAACTGAATCATGCAGCCTACATTATGTACTGTAGGATACTGTACTGAATCAATGTACTGTAGGCTACTGTACTGAATCAATGTACTGAAGGATACTGTACTGAATCATGTGTACTGTCAGCTACTGTACAAAATCATGTGTACTGTAGGCTACTGTACTGAATCATGTGTACTGTAGGCTACTGTACTGAATCATGTGTACTGTAGGCTACTGTACTGAATCATGTGTACTGTAGGCTACTGTACTGAATCATGTGTACTGTAGGCTACTGTACTGAATCATGTGTACTGTAGGCTACTGTACTGAATCATGTGTACTGTAGGCTACTGTACTGAATCATGTGTTCTGTAGACTACTGTACTGAATCAATGTACTGTAGATTACTGTACTGAATCATGTATACTGTAGGCTACTGTACTGAATCATGTATACTGTAGGCTACTGTACCACATATCTCTCTCTGCTGGACATGCCCTGTAACTACAGAGTTAACTAAGAGGTCTACAAACGCCAAACCAAACGTGTTGAACACAGTGCATAGAAAGCAGAGCTGGCAGAGGCACTCACAGTATTGTACACATGCTTTATTTAGGTTCATCCATTTTTTATTACTGCAGTGAAATTGTCACCGATTATTTTCTTCCTTTTTGCAATGAACCATTGTAAGGGCCCTGTTGATCAACAATGGTTAGTGAAGGTGAGGAAGAGAGGGGGAGGATAAATGACTCGTTTGTTAATAGAAGGGATTGGACGTCTAATGTTGTTAGTGGAGAATAAAATAATATTGTTCAGACGAAGGCTGTTGCCAAAACGCCTCCATTTGCTCTGACCTCTGCTGCTAAAAAAATACATGACAACTTCAAGAATATTTCAGTGAGTAGATGTTTCCTTTTGTCCAGTGTATGCCTTTTGAACCCGGCAGCCAAAATACTTTTTGCTACTACAAACTTTGGAGTTGAGGACGCCAATTACTCATTCTAATGTTGTTAGTGAGCCATGCACCTCCCATGCACCTCCCTGTTCAAGAAGATGTAATGTTACAGAACATTCAGATAGAAATGTTTTGAGTAGAACACACCTGATAATGTTTTGAGTAGAACACACCTGATAGAAATGTTTTGAGTAGAACACATCTGATAAATGTTTTGAGTAGAACACATCTGATAAATGTTTTGAGTAGAACACATCTGATAAATGTTTTGAGTAGAACACATCGGATAAATGTTTTGAGTAGAACAAATCTGATTGCCTGTCAGATAGAACAGGGAATCATGTCAGCTCTATTCATTCTACTTCGATCAACAACATTTAGATGGTTTCACATCACTGAATAGACCCCAGTTGATCCCCACCTGTCTGTAGCAGGAGAGGAGAGACCTCAGGTCAGGTTCAGCTCAGCAGACTCAGCTTAGAGTAGGATGAAGTTGCACCTAGACGCTGATCTGAGGTCAGTGTTGCATTCTTCCCCCTGATGGTTAAGGTTAGGTGAGGGTAAGCTGATCCTAGATCTGAGCCTTTGGGTGACTTCTACTCACAGCCCTCAACTCTCACAGACGTCAAAGGGCTGCCAATAGTCATGAATCCGTTCCCTCCTCCCTTCTACTTCTCTTCTTTACCTCCCTAAAGAGGAAGTCCCACTGTTCTAGAGCGCATGAAGGCAATACATTAAACGTGAACTAAAGGATGCAGCATCCTCTGAGAGGGAGTTACTCAACAATCTTTCTCAGAAAATCCAATACAACCTCTTGGCACTAGTTTCTGTGTGTTGCAATGTGTCATTATACTGTGTAATAAATATATAACTGTGTGTAACAATCTATGTTTTGTAATGATTGGCTACTCATGTAATCAATGACCTATGTTGAACTATGTACAGTGGGGCTGAAAGATACATAATTATTACAAGACCTGTAAATGGCTCGCTAACCTGCAGAAGAAATGGATAAAGACATACATGTCACACTCAAACACACATCATTTGGTTTATTTACTGTCACACCATGAAAAAGTTCTCCTTCATTCATGTAACATGTTTCACTTTTATATCCTGTTGGTCATTCAGCTAAAAAGCTGGCAAGCGTATCATTTAAAAGGAGAAAGAAAACTTTGAAATACAATATTGAATTCCTATCAGACAATGGAAGATTCATGGCTGGGTTGCCAGACTTGTTTGTGCTTTAGCCAACTCTTCTCTGTTTGTAATTTGTCATGCGATATGATAGAAGGTCTGGGCTAAAGCACAAACAGACCTGGCAACTAAGCCAGCAAATGTATATACTCAAACAACAACAGCAAAGTAAGCATAGTTAAGAAGTGAATCAGAGTACACCCAAAACCCCACCCCCTCACCCCCCCCAATAGGATGTGAAGATCATGACCCTGACCTCTGCATTCAAGACACTGCTCATATCAAAGATGGTGGATAAATGAAGATGTCCCACTCAGGCCGTTTACCATTGAAAAAAATTGTCTGCTTAAGGGGTGTTCTCCCATAGACACCAATGCGATAACAGCTGGGTCTGGTCTACTTAGTTCATGGACTGCATATGAACCAGAAAAAATAAGGGAGTAGGATGTCTCACTTCCTCTTTCGTCTCTGCTCATATTACAGGCTGTCAACAACCTGAGAGCGAGAAGAAGCATATAAAAGAAAGATGGCCAACAGAGTGGACCATCTTACAGCACCGTACATAGGGGTTGCTGGGACTGCACCATAAGGGTTTTCATCTTACAGCACCGTACATAGGGGTTGTTGGGACTGCACCATAAGGGTTGTCAGTTGTTTAAGGGAACATTATTGAAAGTTCAAAGTGAGAAAGGTAAATACATGCACCTATGATATCATCTGTTATTAAATAAATACCATCTGTCATCTAACATGCAGTGTTAAAAGGTATCTCCACAGTGTTATTAAACCTAAAGGCTGAGCTTATAATGCCTTCATAGGAGAGAGAAAAGATCAAGATGTAATGTCTGTGGAAAGGACTGAACCCAGACTTCAAAAAGAAAGACAAAGAACATCGCAGAGAAGTGAGACCTGCTGAAATGCATTTTTCAAATAAGATCTTGTAAAACAAATGGGCAACTCCTGTTTCCAATTTCCCATTTTATTCACATACAAGGGAGCTGGTGGTTGACTGTTTCAGTCTCACGATTTTTTTGTTTTATACAATTTTACATATTTTTCCCGCAATAACAGACAGTTCGTTGTGGTTGTGCAAGGGAGAGAGGAGGGAGATGAGTTATTCTGTAATCTTCTCATCTCTCCAAGCAACTATTATTCTCAGCTGCCAAATCAGACACACAAACCAACCCTCCCTCCCTCCATCTCTTCCTCTCCCCAAATCCTCAACACACCACCACCTCTTGTTCTCCTGAGAAACAACCCTCTAAATGAACCCTTCCCTTCTCCTCAAACAACAACATTACAGGCTTCTGACAAGACCGGGGGTCTGACAAATGTCACCGTTCCCCTTTATCACTCCTTCACACCTCCTCCTCTTCCTTTCTCCTCTTCCCTCCCCCCCTCTCTCGTATTCTATCAGTTTTTCCGATAGCGGTTCTTAGGCTTGTCTCCGCATCCAGTGGCCTCGCAGGAGGACAGGCCGGGGGGGGCCTTGCCTGGGTTGATGCTGCTTAGAAGACCCGGCAGCTCGCTGGTGATGGCCTTCTCGATCTTGTCCAGCAGGCAGCCGCTTGAGTAGGAGCACTGGGCGGACAGGGACTTGAAACTGCCGATCGGGTTCACACCGAAAAAGTCCTGGTAGGCTTCACGGTTGGGCAGGTCGAACTTGCTCACGTTGGTCTTGGCCAGGATGGACTTGAAGATGAAGAACTTGTCCGGGTCGTCCACGATCTCCTTGAACACCAGGTCAGGGTCACTGAAGTAGCTCATCTTGTCCTTGAAGGTCTGAACATAGCGGTCCACCAGAAGGGCGTGGATACGCACCCGGATGGCATGCTGGCGGATGAAGGCGATCTTGTTCTCCATGCGGTTCTCGATCACCTGGTTTAGGTCTTCCAAGAGGGAGATCTCCTCGCGCTTAAACAGCTCGCGGCTGGTGTCGGGTGCGTAGTCGTAAGGCCAGAAAGAGCTGACGTAGACCCTTGGGGGCTCTGTGACGTTGATGAGGGGCGCCAGCGACCAGAAGAGGGCACCGTAGACACGCATCAAGTCCTGGGTGGCCAGGTTGTCTGCCTTGTTGAGGATGATGCGGATCTGGGACTCACGTCCCTTCAGCTGGCGGAAGAGCATCTCCAGCTCCAGGCCCACATCCAGCTTGGTGGGGTCAAAGGTCACGAAGATGAGGTCGGCACGATCGATGAACCACTGGCACACGTCGTTGAAGGGATAGCCTGGAGGGAGGAGGTAGAAACAGGGTCATGTAACATCAACATCTTGGACAGTCAGTAGTCTTGGTTGAATTCCATTTAACACAATTGAGGCTAGATTGATTCCTAAATGTGAATTTTTCTATTTTAGGCATTTATCAGACGCTCTTATGCAGAGCGACTTACATCTTAAAATGAATGTAGATTATTATTACATAACACTGATTATTATTTATTGATGTAGATAGATGTATAGGTCTAATTGTGTAACATAAACCCTAGAGATTGACAGGTTTTTAGGGGTCACCACTGTCTTAAAATTCCTCAGTCTATCTGATGATAAGAGGTGATCATGTTTAATACTTCATGTTCATGGGAATTTGAACTGAAGATACTGTAGCGACATAACTTAGAAAAACAGCCATGGCAAAGCTGTTGGACTGACAGTCGCAATGCCTTGTGTTTGAGCCCCGGTCGTGCTACCGCCTGAGTTTGTTACAAGATCTTCAGCGCTCCTGCTCTCTGTGTGCCTTACCCCTCTCCTGCTCTCTCTGTGCCTTACCTCTCTCCTGCTCTCTGTGTGCCTTACCTCTCTCCTGCTCTCTGTGTGCCTTACCTCTCTCCTGCTCTCTGTGTGCCTTACCTCTCTCCTGCTCTCTGTGTGCCTTACCTCTCTCCTGCTCTCTGTGTGCCTTACCTCTCTCCTGCTCTCTGTGTGCCTTACCCCTCTCCTGCTCTCTGTGTGCCTTACCTCTCTCCTGCTCTCTGTGTGCCTTACCTCTCTCCTGCTCTCTGTGTGCCTTACCTCTCTCCTGCTCTCTGTGTGCCTTACCTCTCTCCTGCTCTCTGTGTGCCTTACCTCTCTCCTGCTCTCTGTGTGCCTTACCTCTCTCCTGCTCTCTGTGTGCCTTACCCCTCTCCTGCTCTCTGTGTGCCTTACCTCTCTCCTGCTCTCTGTGTGCCTTACCCCTCTCCTGCTCTCTGTGTGCCTTACCTCTCTCCTGCTCTCTGTGTGCCTTACCTCTCTCCTGCTCTCTGTGTGCCTTACCCCTCTCCTGCTCTCTGTGTGCCTTACCTCTCTCCTGCTCTCTGTGTGCCTTACCCCTCTCCTGCTCTCTGTGTGCCTTACCTCTCTCCTGCTCTCTGTGTGCCTTACCCCTCTCCTGCTCTCTGTGTGCCTTACCTCTCTCCTGCTCTCTGTGTGCCTTACCTCTCTCCTGCTCTCTGTGTGCCTTACCTCTCTCCTGCTCTCTGTGTGCCTTACCTCTCTCCTGCTCTCTGTGTGCCTTACCTCTCTCCTGCTCTCTGTGTGCCTTACCCCTCTCCTGCTCTCTGTGTGCCTTACCTCTCTCCTGCTCTCTGTGTGCCTTACCCCTCTCCTGCTCTCTGTGTGCCTTACCTCTCTCCTGCTCTCTGTGTGCCTTACCTCTCTCCTGCTCTCTGTGTGCCTTACCCCTCTCCTGCTCTCTGTGTGCCTTACCCCTCTCCTGCTCTCTGTGTGCCTTACCCCTCTCCTGCTCTCTGTGTGCCTTACCTCTCTCCTGCTCTCTGTGTGCCTTACCCCTCTCCTGCTCTCTGTGTGCCTTACCTCTCTCCTGCTCTCTGTGTGCCTTACCTCTCTCCTGCTCTCTGTGTGCCTTACCCCTCTCCTGCTCTCTGTGTGCCTTACCTCTCTCCTGCTCTCTGTGTGCCTTACCCCTCTCCTGCTCTCTGTGTGCCTTACCCCTCTCCTGCTCTCTGTGTGCCTTACCCCTCTCCTGCTCTCTGTGTGCCTTACCCCTCTCCTGCTCTCTGTGTGCCTTACCCCTCTCCTGCTCTCTGTGTGCCTTACCCCTCTCCTGCTCTCTGTGTGCCTTACCCCTACTTACTTACTTACTTACTTTATTGTCCCCATGGGGAAATTTTGTTGCAGTGTCATGTACACATTTAAAGTGGCGTTAAATACAAAACAAGATTGACAATACAACTTTCAATAACAGTCACAGTCACTCAATAACAGTCACTCTCCTGCTCTCTGTGTGCCTTACCTCTCTCCTGCTGCTTGCGGTTCTCAATGATTCCAGGCGTGTCCACGAAGGTGACGCGCTCCAACAGCTTGTGGGGCATCTCAATGCCGATCAGCTTCTCTAGAAAGCTCTGCCCAAACTTCTCCAGGGGCGAGAAGGAGCGCGAGCTGTCGGCCGCCATGACGATACCCTCTATGGAGCGGGTCTTCTCGCCGTGCATGATCACAGTGAACTCAGAGGTAGTGGGCTCAGCACCTGGCAGACAGAGGGAGAGAAAGACGGGAGAGGGATGAGACAGGGGAAGAGAAAGATGTGAGAGATGGAAAAGGGGAACAGGAAAGAGGAGAAGATGCAGAGGGGTTGGTGAAGGAGGGAAAGGCAGGAGGAACAGAAGAATGAGAGTAGATGATAGAGCAGAAGAGGAGGAGTAAGTAGGTAGAGTGAAGAGTTAAGTACGTCAGAAACCAGGTGAAAAACCTAAATTACTTCAATTACCTCAACTAACCGCACATTGACTCGGTACTGGTAGTTATATTTTATTGTGTAACTTTTTTATAAACTTTATTTCCTAAATATTTTCTTAACTCAATTTTCTTAAAACTGCATTGTTGGTTAAGGGCTTGTAAGTAAGCATTTCACAGTAAGATCTACACCTGTTGTATTACGCACACGTGACAAATATATTAATTTGATTTGAAAAACAGGAACATCAGAAACCAGGTGAAGTTTGAAGGGGCTTACCTGTGTACAGCTGGTAGGGGCTGTCCTTCAGGCCAAGCAGGTAGTTGATCATGGAGGACTTGCCTACACTCCAGGGCCCAAGGAACAACACCATGGGCTTGGAGGTGATCTCCCCATCTGTCAGGTAGAGAGAGGAGGAGGAGGAGGTTAGAGCCATGGAGGTTCACTGCACTCATGACGACATGGGAGACCAGAGACATAGCCGCTCCAGTACGTCTGAAACCTAATCTGATAAATCACAACAGCCTGTTCACCGGGAGTGTATTCAAATGGAAACACCTCATACTGTTGCCTACAATCACACTCAAATAAAGAGAATGAGACGCTTCCCTGAAAGGAAGTCCATGTTCTTACCATGGTCAACGAAAACTTGAGTTGTTCTAAGCTGGCCAGCTGACAACGTAGAAATTCCAGCATGTATTGCAAAGGTTCCAGACCTCTCTGTGTCTGAGAACATGTTTCTCAACTGTAGGGGTCAGGAACCAGTGCAATGGCCAATGGGATGCAGGCTTGATGCTTCCTCAACCACAGGCTGCATGGTGCACATGCTTGTAGGTGACAGACAATAAAGTAGCATATGACAGCAAAGCTAGACCACGTGCAACTATAGAAATTGTAGTTCTTCACCGGAGTTGCTTTCATTAGTTTGATGATGATGCAATTTCAATACAGTATGTTAGACATGCCCTGCATTGTGGCATTCCCATTTCTATGTCTGGCACAGAGCGCAGGCATGCACTGAGTGGACAAAACATTATGAACACCTGCTCTTTCCATGAGAGAAACTGACCAGGTGAATCCAGGTGAAAGCTGTGATCCAGGTGAAACCCATTGCACCAACTGAACCCCGACCCTCCCCCATACATGTACATACCGGTTGTTTACACTAAAGGCATGTTTGAATGCTGTAGGGCTCTTTACATCTTTGATCCAATGGGGTAGTGCCTTTAAACATCCCAATTGTAATGGACGAGACCTCAGGGAATCCTTTCATGTGTAACTGCAGATTGAGGATCTCCCCTTTGTAATTGATTAGTATAGAATTAAGAGACTGAGTTAGAATTGTATACTGTATTTGCTTAGTATCAAGGGGAAATAGGTCCCTCAATTGTTTTGTGAACGTTCAGTCATATAATCAGATTCATAAAATGACCTCGTAAATGACTTTAATTTTCCATTACAGTAGTTCTTTGAAATGCAAATGATTTCTGCTCAAATTTACAGCAGTTCAAAGTTATGTGAATGAAAATGCCTATGTCACAACTGATGACAATTGTGATACAGGATCATTTGGTTGCTCCAAACAACCAAACTGGTCCATACCAAGGTCCAATGGCTGGGGTCCCGGGAGTGTGAAAGAGGGGGGTGAGCACTTCAGTCAGTGCCATGCTTCGGCAAAGGTCCTCCCACTATACCAACCTGTGTTCCCATCCCCCAGTGTTCGTCCGGCTGTTAGGTAAAGGGGTGGTGAGGTGGGGATGAGGGAGGGAGAGTGAGAGGGAAGGAGAGATGTCGGGGAATAATCACGTTTAACTGGAAGTGTCAAACATGCAGATCTATAATGGATGAAGTTGAAGGTTACTTGACAACAGGTGGCGGCGGTGGGGGGGGGGGGGGGGGGGGGGAATCTAGATCAATCATTCCTTCCTGTGCACTACACTCCATACAGTTCAATTCGTTATGTGACAGTTAGTCAAATTACAGTAAAGAGGGAGACATAGCAACATCTTCAAGGAATTTCTCAGTCAAGGGAACGAACCATTGCTTCGATAACACCTGGCTCCCTCTAAACCTTTTTAACACAGTATCTGAATATTATGGGATGGCTTAGAGCTTCATATAAAACCTTTTATTCTGATTATGTCAGGAGGTTCAGTATTTGTGTGTAGGTTAAAGACCATGCCAGGCCACAAGAGGGCGAACTTTGCTTCAAGATGGGGGAGTGAAGTTGGGTCTGCACAGGTTGACCAAGGGGGGAGTGCAGTTGGGTCTGCACAGGTTGACCAAGGGGGAGTGCAGTTGGCTCTGCACAGGTTGACCAAGGGGGAGTGAAAGTCATCCCCCAGAAGACATGTTATAAAAAATAACATGAATACCTCCTATGAATACCCTTTTTATAATGCATTATAATGCCTTTTCTAACGCCTTATGGGCTATGCATAATGCATTATAATGCACAACATGGGTTATAATAACAGCTTAGTAACATCTATAACAATACTGCAATAAGAGTTATATTAAGGTACTTAACTTTTAAACCTTCCTTAAAATCTTTAAAACAAAAAAGATGAACATGGTGAAGAAAAGAAGATGAAGAAAAGAAAAAAGGGGATGAGAGAAACATCTAAGTGGTATCCTACTGTACCCTTTGTCAGGATCAAAGAACAGGATGCCATAGCTCTCCACGTCTCACAGTGTTGCATTACCAGTAGTTGAATATGTGCAAGTGTGTTTATATTCATATGGAAGAAACACTTCAGTTTTTTCAATGGAACAATAGCAAGTATATTAGATTAAGTAATACATGATAATTGATTGTATTTATATGGCTCTATTCCAGTAATACATGATAATTGATTGTATTTATATGGCTCTATTCCAGTAATACATGATAATTAATTGTATGTATATGGCTCTATTCCAGTAATACATGATCATTTATTGTATTTATATGGCTCTATTCCAGTAATACATGATAATTGATTGTATGTATATGGCTCTATTCCAGTAATACATGATAATTGATTGTATGTATATGGCTCTATTCCAGTAATACATGATAATTGATTGTATTTATATGGCTCTATTCCAGTAATACATGATAATTGATTGTATGTATATGGCTCTATTCCAGTAATACATGATAATTGATTGTATGTATATGGCTCTATTCCAGTAATACATGATAATTGATTGTATGTATAGGGCTCTATTCCAGTAATACATGATAATTGATTGTATGTATATGGCTCTATTCCTGATGCTCAACATGGGCTTTACATAGCACATTACATACACATTTATATGACAATGGATATATGATACTGATGAGCTCTTGAGACACTCATTGTATTTAAAACATCTATGGCGGTGGGTTCTTTCATAGGGATATAAATCCTATATACAGTATATCTCTTGACCAGAGTAATGCCAGCCTAGGAGACAGATTGCAAAGATTTCTCTTTGCTCCATCCTATGAGGGAGGAGTGTGTTGTGCGGAAACAGATCAGTCAGCAGTCAGGTCCAAATGCTAACTTGAGGTCCGTGTACGCAACTCAAGTTGACTTCTATGCAGGATTTATGCAAAAGTTCAAGTTAAGTGCACAGACCACTAGCTAGGATTCAAACCCTCAGTCACCATGTCAACCCAAACAGGGAAACCAGTCCACACATACACACACACACACACTTAGCCTGATCCCAGATCTGTTTGTGCTATCATGTCAACTAATACATGAAAAGGTGACATGATAGCACAAACAGATCTGAGATCAAGCCAACACACACTAACAACTTGAAGCGGTAGCAGTGTGCCAAGCAAAGCCCTCACTGTACCTGAGATCTCATGTGCTCTGAGCTCGTTGTACTTATAGGCCTGTTCCATGGGCTTGATGGCTGCGTGGTAGATCTTACGTAACTTCTGAATAGCAGCTGGAGGGGGAGAGAAAGAGAGAGAATGAGGGGAGGATGGTAAGAACAGGGTTCAAATGACAGCGGGGGATAGGAGAGGCTGGGCATCCCCCATAACAATTAGGGCCACCATATGAATTTAAACATAGGAGAGGCTGGGCATCCCCCATAACAATTAGGGCCACCATATGAATTTAAACATAGGAGAGGCTGGGCATCCCCCATTACAATTAGGGCCACCATATGAATTTAAACATAGGAGAGGCTGGGCATCCCCCATAACAATTAGGGCCACCATATGAATTTAAACATAGGAGAGGCTGGGCATCCCCCATAACAATTAGGGCCACCATATGAATTTAAACATAGGAGAGGCTGGGCATCCCCCATAACAATTAGGGCCACCATATGAATTTAAACATCAATGTAAGCCCCCCCATAATTGTCAAAAATATCAATGTCAGGCACCCCCAAGTGGCTTCGGGCAACCCCAAGAGTCTATATATTTTAAGTGTGGTATTGGGCACCCCCAAGAGTCAAAGTATTTGAACCCTGGTATCCATGGTAAGAAGGAATGTAGATGGAATGAGATAGAGGGAGCGAGGTAGAGTTGGATGGAATGAGAGAGGGAGGTAGAGTTGGTTTATGTAAGAGGAACGGTAGAACGGTAAGAGAAGGTAAGACACAGGTAAGAGAAGGTAAGACACGGGTAAGAAAAGGAAACATAATAAGATGATAAGGAGTGTAGATGAAAGAAAGGAGAAAGAGAAGTAGAGTACAGGAGTTTCAGTTCAACAGGAGCGGTAGAACGGTAAGAAAAGGTTAGATTAAATGACAAACAAGTCATTATGGAATGAGAATGAGTTGGAGGGTTCAGAGAGAGAGAGGGAGAGAGAGAGAGAGGGATGAGAGAGAGAGAGAGAGAGAGAGAGAGAGAGAGAGAGAGAGAGAGAGAGAGAGCGGAGATAAAAGGAAAACAGATTAAAAACAGAAGATTTGGGACTCGTTAACACTAACGATGTTACCCATTAGCGCTAATGGAGAAGAGGTCCATTAAGGCTCTGGCACCACGTGTTTCTTTCTCTAACTAAAGCTATAGGCTACGTGCCAAAAAGCACCCTATTCGTTATATAGTGCACTACTTTTTACCAGAGACCTATGAGCCTGGTGAAAAGTAGTGCACTATATACAGACTAGGGTGTAATTTGGAAGGCACTCATACACAGGCAAGTACCCACAGACCCATAGAGGATCACCCATCATTACTTTCTATGATGTGCTTCATTAACCCATAGATTAGTATAATGACACATCAGAGCAGGACTGGGAACATACTGAGTACATTTATCTGAACAGAAATATGCATTTGTCTCTGTAATAACACTACTGGCATTTGACAGGTATTTAATAGACATAAGGCGACACATTCAGAACCAATTCCACATCCCAAATGGCATCCTATTCCCTATTTAGTGCACTACTTTTGATCAGAGCCATATGGGCCCTGCTCAAAGGAAGTGCACTACACAGGGAATAGGGTGATATTTGGTACATGTCCCATGTCACACCAGGTGCAAACATGTCTCGTGAATATCTGCAAAGCGCTCTACTGCATGTCTTCTTGTATCTCACAATATCTTTGTAATAATGCTAATGCTCAACAATGACAACGTCAACAATATCTAAAGCTCTACAGCCTATTAAGATGTGATCATACTTGATATTTAGGGACAGGAGTTTTTCTTTACCACGTGACCTGACCAGGAACAACTCTGGGCCTCAGTAATATATTTAACGTATTATTTACCATGATAGTTTTCTGCTGCGTTCTCCTCAGAGGCCAGCCTCAGCGTCTCGTCGATGTGTGATCTGTCTCTCAGGATGTTGCTCAGGACATCCTCCACCTCCTCCTCCTCTGTGGAGAGAAACAGCAGGTCTGAAGTCAGTCTCTGCTAGTGAATCTTTGCATATTGGACTGGTTTAACTGGCATGACAGATGAGGCTGGTGGGGGGGAAATGGGGAAGGTTCATATGTGCTAAAACATAATTTGCAATCACAGCCTAAAAGTGGCATAATTTACTGGTATGACCCCCCTCTATGGCTGCTGACCCCCCTCTATGGCTGCTGACCCCCCTCTATGGCTGCTGACCCCCCTCTATGGCTGCTGACCCCCTCTATGGCTGCTGACCCCCCTCTATGGCTGCTGACCCCCTCTATGGCTGCTGAACCCCCTCGATGGCTGCTGACCCCCTCTATGGCTGCTGACCCCCCTCTATGGCTGCTGACCCCCCTCTATGTCTGCTGACCCCCCTCTATGGCTGCTGACCCCCCTCTATGTCTGCTGACCCCCTCTATGGCTGCTGACCCCCCTCTATGGCTGCTGACCCCCCTCTATGGCTGCTGACCCCCTCTATGGCTGCTGACCCCCCTCTATGGCTGCTGACCCCCTCTATGGCTGCTGACCCCCCTCTATGGCTGCTGACCCCCCTCTATGGCTTCTGCATCCCAAATGGTTCCCTATTCCCTACATGGTGCACTACTTCCTGAGATTGTAAATCCTGTTTTAGGACAAAACGTGTGTGTGTGACTGTTTATCCATTTCACTTGCTTTGGCAATGTAAACATATGTTTCCCGTGCCAATAACGCCCTTTAAATGTAACTGAATGGACAGAGAGGTGCTGACTGTTGCGTGTTGTAAATGTTCCAGTAGAGGCTTTACAGTGGCCAATTACCACCATGCTACATCAAGGGTCATTTCAATCAGCGCTGTCTCAGTCTCTCTATTGCTGGGGTCTACAGGGATGGGTGTCAATCTAGAAATAAAATGACTAATGGATTCTAACGCATAAGAAACAACAACTACGAAATGAACAACTATGAAAAGTCAGTCAGTGGCAGCACACAGTATGTGAAAACAAAGCCAGAGGATGAGTAGAAGTGATATGTTCTGTTGTATAAACTGAGGAAAACAACCCTTTGTGATGTCAAATCCAATCAACATTCAAAATCAAAATCCAATCACCAAAATCAAATGTTTTGGTCACATACAGATGGTTAGCAGATGTTATTGGTCACATACACATGGTTAGCAGATGTTATTGGTCACATACAGATGGTTAGCAGATGTTATTGGTCACATACACATGGTTAGCAGATGTTATTGGTCACATACACATGGTTAGCAGATGTTATTGTGAGTGTAGAAATGCTTATGCTTCTAGATCTGACAGTATCTAACAGGTAATATCTAACAATTCCACAACAAAACCTAATATCTAACAATTCCACAACAAAACCTAATACACACAATCTAATAAAGGAATGGGATGAGAATATATAAGTATAAAATATATGGATGAGAAGTGACAGAGCGGCTAAGATGCAATAGATAGTGAAGAATAGATAGTGAAGGATACAGTATACAGTATATACATATGAGATGAGTAATGTGAGATATGTAAACATTATTAAAGTGGCTAGTATCAGTTGTACTGCAAGCACCTTTCCTCCAACTCAGCCACAGGCTGCATGGCTACCAAACAAGTCCTCTCATAGAAGCTGCAGGCAGGATATTCATAGAGATACCCGTCTATCCTTCTCCCAGGCCCAGAGAGATTCCTGTCTATCTGTCTCCCAGGCCCAGAGAGATTCCTGTCCATCTGTCTCCCAGGCCCAGAGAGATTCCTGTCTATCCGTCTCCCAGGCCCAGAGAGATTCCTGTCTATCCGTCTCCCAGGCCCAGAGAGATTCCTGTCTATCCGTCTCCCAGGCCCAGAGAGATTCCTGTCTATCTGTCTCCCAGGCCCAGAGAGATTCCTGTCTATCCGTCTCCCAAGCCCAAAGAGATTCCTGTCTATCCGTCTCCCGGGCCCAGAGAGATTCCTGTCTATCCGTCTCCCGGGCCCAGAGAGATACCTGTCTACCTGTCTATCTGTCTCCCTGGCCCAGAGAGATTCCTGTCTATCCGTCTCCCGGGCCCAGAGAGATTCCTGTCTATCCGTCTCCCAGGCCCAGAGAGATACCGGTCTATCTGTCTTCCAGGCCCAGAGAGATACCTGTCTATCCGTCTCCCAGGCCCAGAGAGATACCGGTCTATCTGTCTTCCAGGCCCAGAGAGATACCTGTCTATCCGTCTCCCAGGCCCAGAGAGATACCGGTCTATCTGTCTTCCAGGCCCATAGAGATTCCTGTCTATCCGTCTCCCAGGCCCAGAGAGATTCCTGTCTATCTGTCTTCCAGGCCCAGAGAGATTCCTGTCTATCCGTCTCCCAGGCCCAGAGAGATTCCTGTCTATCCGTCTCCCAGGCCCAGAGAGATTCCTGTCTATCCGTCTCCCAGGCCCAGAGAGATACCGGTCTATCTGTCTTCCAGGCCCAGAGAGATACCTGTCTATCTGTCTCCCAGACCCAGAGACATACTGTAAGAGGAGAGGGGATGTTGAATGAGATAAATTTATATCCAGTTACATGGCTGTGGGATGAACAATTCCTCCAGGGGGGTACATTTAGCAGTGTCCCCATTCATTAGCATTCTAGCATTCTCTGTGTGTGTGTGTGTGTGTGTGTGTGTGTGTGTGTGTGTGTGTGTGTGTGTGTGTGTGTGTATGTGTGTGTGTGTGTGTGTGTGTGTGTGATCTCCACATTTGAATGTCTATGTTATTTATTGCATTTGATCACAGCTGCTACTACAGTATGATCAGTTCTTCTATTAGACAGACTGCTGAAAATACATGTGTGTTTCACCTAGCCATGGTTTCACAACACCACCATAGATAGTGTGTGTGTGTGTGTGTAGTGGGGGAATCCCCAGTTTCATAACAACCTGGGATAGGAGTGTGCACACACACACACACACACACACACACACACACACACACACACACACACACACACACACACACACACACACACACACTCTTTCTCTCTCTCTGCTCCACACCCTAACAACCCCCTTGTCATAAAGAGAGGAGAATACGTCAGCCTTTCTCTGCCTCTCTGCTTCACCACCTCCAAATATAACCCTCTGTTGTAGACTTATCAGCCTGTTAGGACTGTCCTTGTGTGCCCACTACCCAGGAACAACCATCATTTTATGGCCTCTGACTGTACCGTACAGGGGCCACTAGGGGCCCATAACCAGGTCAGGTTACACAGCAGCACTACAGCCATAGAAATATAACTACTAGAACAGGTTTACCAATTCAAGTCAATATTCTGTGATGGGTGGACCAGCGGCCATATTGACTGACTGTACCCACAGGAGTAATACCATGTCAGCCATATTGAGTGTACCCATTCTGAGGTGGTTGGAGGGGCTTTGACTGTTCTAGTAATTATATTTCTATGACTACAGCTACAGAGCAGAGCTATATTTAGGGGCAGCCGGGATATCACCCTGATTCATACTGCTACACCCAGGGGGTCGTAAAACTCGGATGCTGCCTTCGTGTGGGTCCTGTCACGGGAGATCGGTATTTGACTCTTAGTCGAGGGACTTCCACTTAAAGTCATTCACAAGTTTCAGAAGTCACGCAGGTGATAGATGGTCATGCTGGAGTACTCATACATACATCTACGTGGCATAGTCGAGTACCTATCCACCCTTGGCTGCTTGACACATAGGCCTCCAGTAAAACAGTCACGGTGGATATCATTTTTATGTTCTGAATTGCTCAGTGTCTAAGACGAAGTGTAAAGCTAATTTATACCGAAAACCACACCCTAAACTACATGGACAGAACAAACTACACCCTAAACTATATGGACAGAACAAACCACACCCTAAACTATATGGACAGAACAAACCACACCCTAAACTATATGGACAGAACAAACCACACCCTAAACTATATGGACAGAACAAACCACACCCTAAACTATATGGACAGAACAAACCTCACCCTAAACTATATGGACAGAACAAACCACACCCTAAACTATATGGACAGAACAAACCACACCCTAAACTATATGGACAGAACAAACCACACCCTAAACTATATGGACGGAACAAACCACACCCTAAACTATATGGACAGAACAAACCTCACCCTAAACTATATGGACAGAACAAACCACACCCTAAACTATATGGACAGAACAAACTACATGGACAGAACAAACCACACCCTAAACTATATGGACAGAACAAACCTCACCCTAATCTATATGGACAGAACAAACCTCACCCTAAACTATATGGACAGAACAAACCACACCCTAAACTATATGGACAGAACAAACCGCACCCTAAACTATATGGACAGAACAAACCACACCCTAAACAATATGGACAGAACAAACCTCACCCTAAACTATATGGACAGAACAAACTACATGGACAGAACAAACCGCACCCTAAACAATATGGACAGAACAAACCACACCCTAAACTATATGGACAGAACAAACTACATGGACAGAACAAACCACACCCTAAACTATATGGACAGAACAAACCTCACCCTAATCTATATGGACAGAACAAACCTCACCCTAAACTATATGGACAGAACAAACCTCACCCTAAACTATATGGACAGAACAAACCGCACCCTAAACAATATGGACAGAACAAACCGCACCCTAAACAATATGGACAGAACAAACCACACTCTAAAATATATGGAGAGAACAAACTACACCCTAAATTATATGGATAGACCAACTACACCCTAAACTATATGGACAGAACAAAGTACACCCTAAACTATATGGATAGAACAAACCTCACCCTAAACTATATGGACAGAGACAGAACAAACTACACCCTAAATTATATGGATATACCAACTACACCCTAAACTACATGGATAGAATAAACCACACCCTAAACTATATGGATAGAACAAACCACATCCTAAACTATACGGACAGAACAAACCACACCCTAAACTATATGGACAGAACAAACCACACCCTAAACTATATGGACAGAACAAACCTCACCCTAAACAATATGGAGAGAACAAACCACACCCTAAACTATATGGACAGAACAAACTACACCCTAAACTATATGGATAGAACAAACCACACCCTAAACTACATGGACAGAACAAACCACACCCAAAACTATATGGACAGAACAAACCACACCCTAAACTATATGGACAGAACAAACCTCACCCTAAACTATATGGACAGAACAAACCACACCCTAAACTATATGGACAGAACAAACTACATGGACAGAACAAACCACACCCTAAACTATATGGACAGAACAAAACACACCCTAAACTATATGGACAGAACAAACCTCACCCTAAACTATATGGACAGAACAAACCACACCCTAAACTATATGGACAGAACAAACCACACCCTAAACTATATGGACAGAACAAACCACACCCTAAACTATATGGACAGAACAAACCACACCCTAAACTATATGGACAGAATAAACCACACCCTAAACTATATGGACAGAACAAACCTCACCCAAAACTATATGGACAGAACAAACCACACCCTAAACTATATGGACAGAACAAACCTCACCCTAAACTATATGGACAGAACAAACCACACCCTAAACTATATGGACAGAACAAACCACACCCTAAACTATATGGACAGAACAAACCTCACCCTAAACTATATGGACAGAACAAACCTCACCCTAAACTATATGGACAGAACAAACCACACCCTAAACTATATGGACAGAACAAACCTCACCCTAAACTATATGGACAGAACAAACCACACCCTAAACTATATGGACAGAACAAACCACACCCTAAACTATATGGACAGAATAAACCACACCCTAAACTATATGGACAGAACAAACCTCACCCTAAACTATATGGACGGAACAAACCACACCCTAAACTATATGGACAGAACAAACCACACCCTAAACTATATGGACAGAACAAACTACATGGACAGAACAAACCACACCCTAAACTATATGGACAGAACAAACCACACCCTAAACTATATGGACAGAACAAACCTCACCCTAAACTATATGGACAGAACAAACCGCACCCTAAACAATATGGACAGAACAAACCACACCCTAAAATATATGGAGAGAACAAACTACACCCTAAATTATATGGATAGACCAACTACACCCTAAACTATATGGACAGAACAAACTACACCCTAAACTATATGGATAGAACAAACTACACCCTAAACTATATGGATAGAACAAACTACACCCTAAACTATATGGACAGAGACAGAACAAACTACACCCTAAATTATATGGATATACCAACTACACCCTAAATTATATGGATAGACCAACTACACCCTAAACTATATGGATAGAACAAACTACATGGATAGAATAAACCACACCCTAAACTATATGGATAGAACAAACCACATCCTAAACTATACGGACAGAACAAACCACACCCTAAACTATATGGACAGAACAAACCTCACCCTAAACAATATGGAGAGAACAAACCACACCCTAAACTATATGGACAGAACAAACCACACCCTAAACTATATGGACAGAACAAACTACACCCTAAACTATATGGACAGAACAAACCACACCCTAAACTATATGGACAGAACAAACCACACCCTAAACTATATGGACAGAACAAACCTCACCCTAAACTATATGGACAGAACAAACCACACCCTAAACTATATGGACAGAACAAACCGCACCCTAAGCTATATGGATAGAACAAACCGCACCCTAAGCTATATGGATAGAACAAACCACACCCTAATCTATATGGAGATAACAAACCTCACCCTAAACTATATGGAGAGAACAAACCTCACCCTAAACTATATGGACAGAACAAACCTCACCCTAAACTATATGGACAGAACAAACCACACCCTAAACTATATGGACAGAACAAACCTCACCCTAAACTATATGGACAGAACAAACCACACCCTAAACTATATGGACAGAACAAACCACACCCTAAACTATATGGACAGAACAAACCTCACCCTAAACTATATGGACAGAACAAACCACACCCTAAACTATATGGACAGAACAAACCACACCCTAAACTATATGGACAGAACAAACCACACCCTAAACTATATGGACGGAACAAACCACACCCTAAACTATATGGACAGAACAAACCTCACCCTAAACTATATGGACAGAACAAACCACACCCTAAACTATATGGACAGAACAAACTACATGGACAGAACAAACCACACCCTAAACTATATGGACAGAACAAACCTCACCCTAATCTATATGGACAGAACAAACCTCACCCTAAACTATATGGACAGAACAAACCTCACCCTAAACTATATGGACAGAACAAACCGCACCCTAAACTATATGGACAGAACAAACCACACCCTAAACAATATGGACAGAACAAACCTCACCCTAAACTATATGGACAGAACAAACTACATGGACAGAACAAACCGCACCCTAAACAATATGGACAGAACAAACCACACCCTAAACTATATGGACAGAACAAACTACATGGACAGAACAAACCACACCCTAAACTATATGGACAGAACAAACCTCACCCTAATCTATATGGACAGAACAAACCTCACCCTAAACTATATGGACAGAACAAACCTCACCCTAAACTATATGGACAGAACAAACCGCACCCTAAACAATATGGACAGAACAAACCGCACCCTAAACAATATGGACAGAACAAACCACACTCTAAAATATATGGAGAGAACAAACTACACCCTAAATTATATGGATAGACCAACTACACCCTAAACTATATGGACAGAACAAAGTACACCCTAAACTATATGGATAGAACAAACCTCACCCTAAACTATATGGACAGAGACAGAACAAACTACACCCTAAATTATATGGATATACCAACTACACCCTAAACTACATGGATAGAATAAACCACACCCTAAACTATATGGATAGAACAAACCACATCCTAAACTATACGGACAGAACAAACCACACCCTAAACTATATGGACAGAACAAACCACACCCTAAACTATATGGACAGAACAAACCTCACCCTAAACAATATGGAGAGAACAAACCACACCCTAAACTATATGGACAGAACAAACTACACCCTAAACTATATGGATAGAACAAACCACACCCTAAACTACATGGACAGAACAAACCACACCCAAAACTATATGGACAGAACAAACCACACCCTAAACTATATGGACAGAACAAACCACACCCTAAACTATATGGACAGAACAAACCACACCCTAAACTATATGGACAGAACAAACTACATGGACAGAACAAACCACACCCTAAACTATATGGACAGAACAACCCACACCCTAAACTATATGGACAGAACAAACCTCACCCTAAACTATATGGACAGAACAAACCACACCCTAAACTATATGGACAGAACAAACCACACCCTAAACTATATGGACAGAACAAACCACACCCTAAACTATATGGACAGAACAAACCACACCCTAAACTATATGGACAGAATAAACCACACCCTAAACTATATGGACAGAACAAACCTCACCCAAAACTATATGGACAGAACAAACCACACCCTAAACTATATGGACAGAACAAACCTCACCCTAAACTATATGGACAGAACAAACCACACCCTAAACTATATGGACAGAACAAACCACACCCTAAACTATATGGACAGAACAAACCACACCCTAAACTATATGGACAGAACAAACCTCACCCTAAACTATATGGACAGAACAAACCACACCCTAAACTATATGGACAGAACAAACCACACCCTAAACTATATGGACAGAATAAACCACACCCTAAACTATATGGACAGAACAAACCTCACCCTAAACTATATGGACGGAACAAACCACACCCTAAACTATATGGACAGAACAAACCACACCCTAAACTATATGGACAGAACAAACTACATGGACAGAACAAACCACACCCTAAACTATATGGACAGAACAAAACACACCCTAAACTATATGGACAGAACAAACCTCACCCTAAACTATATGGACAGAACAAACCGCACCCTAAACAATATGGACAGAACAAACCACACCCTAAAATATATGGAGAGAACAAACTACACCCTAAATTATATGGATAGACCAACTACACCCTAAACTATATGGACAGAACAAACTACACCCTAAACTATATGGATAGAACAAACTACACCCTAAACTATATGGATAGAACAAACTACACCCTAAACTATATGGACAGAGACAGAACAAACTACACCCTAAATTATATGGATATACCAACTACACCCTAAATTATATGGATAGACCAACTACACCCTAAACTATATGGATAGAACAAACTACATGGATAGAATAAACCACACCCTAAACTATATGGATAGAACAAACCACATCCTAAACTATACGGACAGAACAAACCACACCCTAAACTATATGGACAGAACAAACCTCACCCTAAACAATATGGAGAGAACAAACCACACCCTAAACTATATGGACAGAACAAACCACACCCTAAACTATATGGACAGAACAAACTACACCCTAAACTATATGGACAGAACAAACCACACCCTAAACTATATGGATAGAACAAACCACACCCTAAACTATATGGACAGAACAAACCTCACCCTAAACTATATGGACAGAACAAACCACACCCTAAACTATATGGACAGAACAAACCGCACCCTAAGCTATATGGATAGAACAAACCGCACCCTAAGCTATATGGATAGAACAAACCACACCCTAATCTATATGGAGAGAACAAACTACACCCTAAACTATATGGATAGAACAAACCACACCCTAAACTATATGGACAGAACAAACCACACCCTAAACTATATGGACAGAACAAACCACACCCTAAACTAGGGATGTAAATGGATGCAAATTGTCTACTGCATTGTTTCTCCTTCATAACTAAACATATTGACAAAGGATTTACCTAGACAGTAAACTGAGAAGATATTTATTATTGAATCATATATTATTTTATTTATAACTGAATCATCTAAATAACACAAAGTCATAAATGACATCCTGTCAGCAAGTACTGCTCATTTTTACCTATCAATCAGTCATGGTTACCAAAGCTGTACCTCCTAAAAAATGTCTCTGAATGAACGTGAAAATCCAGAGATCAAGTTCTCTTCCCTTCAAACATGATCAGACCTCATGCATTCCTCTGTACTTCCCCCTCAGTCCAGTCCAGATACCACCAAATGTTCACCCACAAACGTAGAGCAGAAAATGTTCCAAAGCTCTGGCCCTGGGAGGTATAATGTTGGAGATGTCTGTCCAGATCAAGCTGAACCAAGGATCAAAAGGAATAACATCTAGGAATATTGCTCTTGGCATGGTTCTGTCATCTGAGCTGGTAACTAAACTACGAGGAGGGGCGTGGGCCTGGAGAATGGAGGTCATGCCAGGTTGCTTGTGTAATTGTCACAAATCACACGGCTGGTGGTGACTGATGTGGGGCAGAGGCTCAGAGAAGACCTCCTCATCCATAACTGGACCATAAAACTGGTCACAAAAGTCAGACTTGGTCAAAGAGGAGAGACTCTTTTTTGTACAGCTGTTGGTCAAATTAAATCAAAAGTACAACAGGTGTAGACCTTACAGTGAAATGCTTACTTACAGGCTCTAACCAACAGTGCAATTTCTAAGTAAAAAAAAGGTATTAGGTGAATAATAGATAAGTAAAGAAATAAAAACAACAGTAAAAAGACAGTGAAAAATAAAAGTAGCGAGGCTATATACAGACACCGGTTAGTCAGGCTGATTGAGGTAGTATGTACATGTGGATATGGTTAAAGTGACTATGCATATATGATTAACAGAGAGTAGCAGTAGCGTAAAAGAGGGGTTGGCGGGTGGTGGGTGGCTGGACACAATGCAGATAGTCCGGGTAGCCAATGTGCGGGGGCATCGGTTGGTCGGGCTAATTGAGGTAGTACGTACATGAATGTATAGTTAAAGTGACTATGCATATTAGAGAAACAGAGAGTAGCAGCAGTGTAAAAGAGGGGTTGGGGGGGCGACGACACACAATGTAAATAGTCCGGGTAGCCATTTGATTACCTGTTCAGGAGTCTGCTGTTGGTCAAGTTTGGTCATTTGAATAGAAATTCAGCCCTATATGTGAGAGGGGATTTTATGTCATCACTGTACATGTGGAGCACACAGAGTATCCCTTTTAAAGGATTGTGACATTCTGGGGACATGATCCCATCTAGTACATATTACAGATGGACACAATCTGAAATACATCATTTACAACATATGTATTAGGAGTGTCATTACACAGTATAGAGCTTTATAACCTGCCTTAAGTGTCAAGGCAACACGACTTCACTTCAGCCATAATTACTGCTCCTTGTGTTCATTTAATTGAACAAACACATAAACAACACTATATTTATTTGTTTTAATTGACCTCGGTTGAATGTACATTTTATTTGAGACACTGAAATGGGGAGATAGTGAAATGTTCACCGATCTACCAGAATAATGGATCATATGGAAAACAATTAATACCAGAACACATACTATCACATTTGTGTCTTCATGTCTGGAATTGAAACCATTCATTCACAAATTAGTATTTCTCACATTTAACATCATTCTAACACATAGCACAACTCTTGAATGACAAGAGATTTAAGCTATCAAGTGACTTCCACAGTCCAGTGATCTTTAACACAGAAATACTTGGAGTGAAAGTAGAACATCTAAGCCATGTAGGATCCCCGGGGTCAGTCGGCCAGCTGGATCTCAGGTTTAAAGTTCTAGAAGGAACCAGCCAGGATGAGGATACGTGACCTCCTAAACTCCCCGCTCCACTTAGCTAGGGGGGGAAATCCACCTCACCCCTATCATTCAACACCTCACCCCCAACACTGCCCCACGCCCCCAGGCGCTAAAGAGATCCTCTGGCTAACTGGACTGTTCCTTGGCTACACCAGGGTCATGTTCATTAGGGCATGCAGCGTTATCCGTTTCAAAACATTCTGCAACACAAAACGAAAATGAGCGTTTCTTATTGGACAAGGAAGTACCTTTTTTTGTCCACTTTCTTCTGTTTGGTGCCTAATGAACACAACCCAGAGTCATGATACCAACCACGGAAGGACTTAGCCTTCCTGGTGGGTGTGGTGTTGAGGCCAAAGGCCTGGATCTCTGACTCTAGCTGCGAGGCTTGGACTCAATCCACAAGACATATACTACTACTTTCTTTGGCTTCATTTGTATTGGCCAAGTCTCAAAAGAAAGCTGCATCAAATGACCCAGAACAACGACGTAGTGGCCACTGGGCATCGGACTTATTTGTTTACTAGCTCCTGCAGTTAGCATATTTTATTGACATTTACACTGCTGATGATTTTCATTTTCAAATGAACACACAACAGCATCAGCTCTGATTTGGAGTCGTAGAGTACATCGGCTGTTAGAAGGTACGGATGGAACATCGGCTGTTAGAAGGTACGGATGGTACATCGGCTGTTAGAAGGTACGGATGGTACATCGGCTGTTAGAAGGTACGGATGGAACATCGGCTGTTAGAAGGTACGGATGGTACATCGGCTGTTAGAAGGTACGGATGGTACATCGGCTGTTAGAAGGTACGGATGGAACATCGGCTGTTAGAAGGTACGGATGGTACATCGGCTGTTAGAAGGTACGGATGGAACATCGGCTGTTAGAAGGTACGGATGGAACATCGGCTGTTAGAAGGTACGGATGGAACATCGGCTGTTAGAAGGTACATCGGCTGTTAGAAGGTACGGATGGAACATCGGCTGTTAGAAGGTACGGATGGAACATCGGCTGTTAGAAGGTACGGATGGTACATCGGCTGTTAGAAGGTACGGATGGTACATCGGCTGTTAGAAGACACGGATGGTACATCGGCTGTTAGAAGGTACATCGGCTGTTAGAAGGTACGGATGGAACATCGGCTGTTAGAAGGTACGGATGGAACATTGGCTGTTAGAAGGTACGGACGGTACATCGGCTGTTAGAAGGTACGGACGGTACATCGGCTGTTAGAAGGCACGGATGGAACATCGGCTGTTAGAAGGTACGGATGGAACATCGGCTGTTAGAAGGTACGGATGGAACATCGGCTGTTAGAAGGTACGGATGGTACACCGGCTGTTAGAAGGTACGGATGGTACATCGGCTGTTAGAAGGTACGGATGGTACACCGGCTGTTAGAAGGTACGGATGGTACACCGGCTGTTAGAAGGTACATCGGCTGTTAGAAGGTACGGATGGAACATCGGCTGTTAGAAGGTACGGATGGAACATCGGCTGTTAGAAGGTACGGATGGAACATCGGCTGTTAGAAGGTACGGATGGTACATCGGCTGTTAGAAGGTACGGATGGAACATCGGCTGTTAGAAGGTACGGATGGTACATCGGCTGTTAGAAGGTACGGATGGTACATCGGCTGTTAGAAGGTACGGATGGTACATCGGCTGTTAGAAGGTACGGATGGTACATCGGCTGTTAGAAGGTACGGATGGTACATCGGCTGTTAGAAGGTACGGATGGTACATCGGCTGTTAGAAGGTACGGATGGTACATCGGCTGTTAGAAGGTACGGATGGAACATCGACTGTTAGAAGGTACGGATGGTACATCGGCTGTTAGAAGGTACGGATGGTACATCGGCTGTTAGAAGGTACGGATGGAACATCGGCTGTTAGAAGGTACGGATGGAACATCGGCTGTTAGAAGGTACGGATGGAACATCGGCTGTTAGAAGGTACGGATGGAACATCGGCTGTTAGAAGGTACGGATGGTACATCGGCTGTTAGAAGGTACGGATGGTACATCGGCTGTTAGAAGGTACAT
Organism: Salvelinus namaycush; assembly: GCF_016432855.1. NCBI lineage: Eukaryota > Metazoa > Chordata > Actinopteri > Salmoniformes > Salmonidae > Salvelinus > Salvelinus namaycush. The sequence goes on from NW_024060042.1 coordinate 81,772, forward strand.
CGGCTGTTAGAAGGTACGGATGGAACATCGACTGTTAGAAGGTACGGATGGAACATCGACTGTTAGAAGGTACGGATGGAACATCGACTGTTAGAAGGTACGGATGGTACATCGGCTGTTAGAAGGTACGGATGGTACATCGGCTGTTAGAAGATACGGATGGAACATCGGCTGTTAGAAGGTACGGATGGAACATCGGCTGTTAGAAGGTACGGATGGAACATCGGCTGTTAGAAGGTACGGATGGTACATCGGCTGTTAGAAGGTACGGATGGTACATCGGCTGTTAGAAGGTACGGATGGTACATCGGCTGTTAGAAGGCACGGATGGAACATCGGCTGTTAGAAGGTACGGATGGAACATCGGCTGTTAGAAGGTACGGATGGTACACCGGCTGTTAGAAGGTACGGATGGTACATCGGCTGTTAGAAGGTACGGATGGTACACCGGCTGTTAGAAGGTACGGATGGTACATCGGCTGTTAGAAGGTACGGATGGTACACCGGCTGTTAGAAGGTACGGATGGTACATCGGCTGTTAGAAGGTACATCGGCTGTTAGAAGGTACGGATGGAACATCGGCTGTTAGAAGGTACGGATGGAACATCGGCTGTTAGAAGGTACGGATGGTACATCGGCTGTTAGAAGGTACGGATGGTACATCGGCTGTTAGAAGGTACGGATGGTACATCGGCTGTTAGAAGGTACGGATGGTACATCGGCTGTTAGAAGGTACGGATGGTACATCGGCTGTTAGAAGGTACGGATGGTACATCGGCTGTTAGAAGGTACGGATGGAACATCGACTGTTAGAAGGTACGGATGGTACATCGGCTGTTAGAAGGTACGGATGGTACATCGGCTGTTAGAAGGTACGGATGGTACATCGGCTGTTAGAAGGTACGGATGGTACATCGGCTGTTAGAAGGTACGGATGGTACATCGACTGTTAGAAGGTACGGATGGAACATCGGCTGTTAGAAGGTACGGATGGAACATCGGCTGTTAGAAGGTACGGATGGAACATCGGCTGTTAGAAGGTACGGATGGTACATCGGCTGTTAGAAGGTACGGATGGTACATCGGCTGTTAGAAGGTACGGATGGAACATCGACTGTTAGAAGGTACGGATGGAACATCGACTGTTAGAAGGTACGGATGGAACATCGGCTGTTAGAAGGTACGGATGGAACATCGGCTGTTAGAAGGTACGGATGGTACATCGGCTGTTAGAAGGTACGGATGGTACATCGGCTGTTAGAAGGTACGGATGGTACATCGGCTGTTAGAAGGTACATCGGCTGTTAGAAGGTACGGATGGAACATCGGCTGTTAGAAGGTACGGATGGTACATCGGCTGTTAGAAGGTACGGATGGTACATCGGCTGTTAGAAGGTACATCGACTGTTAGAAGGTACGGATGGAACATCGGCTGTTAGAAGGTACGGATGGAACATCGGCTGTTAGAAGGTACGGATGGAACATCGACTGTTAGAAGGTACGGATGGAACATCGGCTGTTAGAAGGTACGGATGGAACATCGGCTGTTAGAAGGTACGGATGGTACATCGGCTGTTAGAAGGTACGGATGGTACATCGGCTGTTAGAAGGTACATCGACTGTTAGAAGGTACGGATGGAACATCGGCTGTTAGAAGGTACGGATGGTACATCGGCTGTTAGAAGGTACGGATGGTACATCGCTGTTAGAAGATACGGATGGTACATCGGCTGTTAGAAGGTACGGATGGAACATCGGCTGTTAGAAGGTACGGATGGTACATCGGCTGTTAGAAGGTACGGATGGTACATCAGCTGTTAGAAGGTACGGATGGAACATCGGCTGTTAGAAGGTACGGATGGAACATCGGCTGTTAGAAGGTACGGATGGAACATCGGCTGTTAGAAGATACGGATGGTACATCGGCTGTTAGAAGGTACATCGACTGTTAGAAGGTACGGATGGAACATCGGCTGTTAGAAGGTACGGATGGTACATCGGCTGTTAGAAGATACGGATGGTACATCGGCTGTTAGAAGGTACGGATGGAACATCGGCTGTTAGAAGGTACGGATGGTACATCGGCTGTTAGAAGGTACGGATGGTACATCAGCTGTTAGAAGGTACGGATGGAACATCGGCTGTTAGAAGGTACGGATGGAACATCGGCTGTTAGAAGGTACGGATGGAACATCGGCTGTTAGAAGGTACGGATGGTACATCGGCTGTTAGAAGGTACGGATGGTACATCGGCTGTTAGAAGGTACGGATGGTACATCGGCTGTTAGAAGGTACGGATGGTACATCGGCTGTTAGAAGGTACGGATGGTACATCGGCTGTTAGAAGGTACGGATGGAACTGTGTTTACACTGAGCAGACATTTAAAAACGGCAAACATCCGTTAAGCTTTTAGTGCAGTGGGCTAAATCAGGGTCACACAGAGTGTTTCTTGGCAGTCTTAAACACATCTACAAAAGTTTCCACCTCACACACATGGCTATGGGCTAAAAATGAAAAACACCTGCACCATGTCAGATAAAGAGTTGAAATGTATTCCATTTTGAGTTTGCATCCCAATATTACACATCACAGTAGACTGAAATATAACAAAACCGTGTGAAATAGAAACACAGGATTTTCTAAGTTAAAAAAATATATGTTTATTAATTATGAAATTATGAAAAAAATGAATAACATTCCACCCATGAGGTCACTAGGTCATTTGACTTCAGGAAAGAGCTACTACCACATCATACCACATAAAACCCAGAGGAACAGGCCAATACGTCCCATGTTAAACAGACACACACAATCCTCCTATAGACACAGGCCTACTGCTGGTTTCACTCCGCCTGCCTACGTTCTCCACCAGTGTCAACTGTTGAATGGTAAAGACAGGCATTGTGTCAACGCTAACCAAGGGAAGTGATTACGGGGGGCCTTGAAACTGTCTTGTGCCAGAGTAAGAAGGGAGAGGATAGTGAATGCTACAACACGCCACAGCAAATAATTATGAGCATATTCTACCGCTCAGACTTAAAGTGAATGCTAGACAGATGCTCCTTTCAGCGCCAGTAGGTCGCTGGTGACAGCGCCATGGTAGTGATGACACACGCTGCCTGGTTAAGGCTTACTTCTTCACTGCCCATGATAGTGGAGTCAACCTGCTAAAAATAAAGACTGCGCAATGTTGCTCTCAGCACGGCCCAAGAACAACCAACAACCAAAGGTTAGCAGGGCGGATAAAAGGGCGGATAGGACAAAATAGTGCCTTTCAACAGCTTCAACAACAACAGTGTATTTATTGTATATGCATGTGATAAAGAGTGCCTTTGATAGCCTGATACCTGTTACAGAGGTCTGTTAAAGTGGTCTGATACAGAGGCCTGTTAAACACAACATCTGTTTAGAAATACAGAATCACTTCAGGGCAAAATCAAATACAGGTCTGATACAGAGGCCTGTTAAAGTGGTCTGATACAGAGGCCTGTTAAAGTGGTCTGATACAGAGGCCTGTTAAAGTGGTCTGATACAGAGGCCTGTTAAAGTGGTCTGATACAGAGGCCTGTTAAAGTGGTCTGATACAGAGGCCTGTTAAAGTGGTCTGATACAGAGGCCTGTTAAAGTGGTCTGATACAGAGGCCTGTTACAGTGGTCTGTTAAAGTGGTCTGATACAGAGGCCTGTTAAAATTGTCTGATACAGAGGCCTGTTACAGTGGTCTGTTAAAGTGGTCTGATACAGAGGCCTGTTAAAGTTGTCTGATACAGAGGCCTGTTACAGTGGTCTGTTAAAGTGGTCTGATACAGAGGCCTGTTAAAGTGGTCTGATACAGAGGCCTGTTAAAGTGGTCTGATACAGAGGCCTGTTAAAGTGGTCTGATACAGAGGTCTGTTAAAGTGGTCTGTTAAAGTGGTCTGATACAGAGGCCTGTTAAAGTGGTCTGATACAGAGGCCTGTTAAAGTGGTCTGATACAGAGGCCTGTTAAAGTGGTCTGATACAGAGGCCTGTTAAAGTGGTCTGGTACAGAGGCCTGTTAAAGTGGTCTGGTACAAAGGCCTGTTAAAGTTGTCTGATACAGAGGCAAGTTACAGTGAATGAAGATCAGTGAGGCCTGGGGATGTCTGAGTCTCTAGACCGGCTAAAACTCTAGGTCTTAAAATAGAGTGGATAATTCTCTGCCCCCCTTCTCCTTCCATCCCCTGACCCATTGTAGGGCTATTTCTGGCCACAGGGGGTACCAGCTCCAAACGCTTTAGCACCTGTTGCTACCCCCCAGCAACCAACCATGCCCTGCACAAGCCTCTGTGTCCAGCCATGCTCCCCTGACCCCTGACCCTGGGATGTGTTGTTGTCAGCTAAATGTCAGCCATTTTGGTTATAAGGCCGGGAATGAACCACAGAAACTCTATATCAAATAAATGTTCTTATTTTTTTCCTTCACTTTTTTGGAATACGAGTTGGGCCTAACTTCGCTAATTTTACAGTCTATAATGATCATTCACAGAATGACTTGTCTCTGTTATCGATGACACTAGATCAGTGTCACATGGGATTGACAGTCATGTGTGGATCCGAGTATTCCATCCATGGAGATGAATAGTGTGGTTAATAATCAGGTGGATCTCTTGGTAATGAGACTGTATTTTAAAGAGTGATGCTGCTCCTCTCTGATGGAAATCCCCTGGCCCGGTGTAAAGGTTGCCTGAAACTCCCCGTGGCCCAGAGTAAATCCACAGGGTTCAGAGGACACTAAAGACCTAGCGGGCTAATCATGTTAACGCTAATTTAATTTACCTCTGCTCCCTGGTGGTGCAGCAAGCACAGCAGAACTTCCTCTGGAGGTTTTACACTGATAGTAAATGTGTATGAGAGCACACACGCACTCGCACGATAGCACGCACGCGCGCACACACGCACGCTTGCTCACATGAACAAGACACTGCAATCGAAGCAGGACGTTTACAGTGCCTTGCGAAAGTATTCACTTGGCATTTTTCCTATTTTGTTGCTTTACAACCTGGAATTAAAATAATTTTTTTTGGGGTTGTATCATTTCATTTACACAACATGCCTACCAGTTTGAAGATGCAAAATATTTTTATTGTGAAATAAATAAGAAATGTGACAAAAAAACGGTAAACTTGAGCGTGCATAACTATTCACCTCCGCAAAGTCAATACTTTGTACAACCACCTTTTGCAGCAATTACAGCTGCAAGTCTCTTGGGGTATGTCTCTATAAGCTTGGCACATCTAGCCACTGGGATTTTTGCCCATTCTTCAAAGCAAAACTGCTCCAGCTCCTTCAAGTTGGATGGGTTCCGCTGGTGTACAGCAATCTTTAAGTCACTCCACAGATTCTCAATTGGATTGAGGCCTGGGCTTTGACTAGGCCATTCCAAGACATTTAAATGTTTCCCCTTAAACCACTCGAGTGTTGCTTTAACAGTATGCTTAGGGTTATTGACCTGCTGGAAGGTGAACCTCAGTCCCAGTCTCAAATCTCTGTTAGACTGAAAACAGGTTTCCCTCTATTTAGCGCCATCCATTATTCCTTCAATTCTGACCAGTTTCCCAGTCCCTGCCGATGAAAAACATCCCCAACGCATGATGCTGCCACCACCATGCTTCACTGTGGGGATGGTGTTCTCGGGGTGATGATAGGTTTTGGGTTTGTGCCAGACATAGCGTTTTCCTTGATAGCAAAAAAGCTTAATTTTAGTCTCATCTGACCAGAGTACCTTCTTCCGTATGTTTGGGGAGTCTCCCACATGCCATTTGTCGAACACCAAACGTGTTTGCTTATTTTTTTCTTTAAAGAATGGCTTTTTTCTGGACACTCTTCCTTAAAGCCCAGCTCTGTGGAGTGTACAGCTTATAGTGGTCCTATGGACAGATACTCCAATCTCCGCTGTGGAGCTTTGCAGCTTCTTTCAGGGTTATCTTTGGTCTCTTTGTTGCCTCTCTGATTTATGCCCTCCTTGCCTGGTCCGTGAGTCTCTTGGCAGGTTTATTGTGGTGCCATATTCTTTCCATTTTTTAATAATGGATTTAATGGTGCTCCGTGGGATGTTCAAAGTTTCGGATATTTTTTTTTAACCCAACTCTGATCTGTACTTCTCCACAACTTCGTCCCTGACCTGTTTGGAGATCTCCTTGGTTTTCATGGTGCCGCTTGCTTGGTGGTTCCCCTTGCTTAGTGGTGTTGCAGACTCTAGGGCCTTTCAGAACAGATGTATATATACTGAGATCATGTGACAGATAATGTGACACTTTGATTGCACACAGGTGGACTTTATTTAATGAATTATGTGGCTTCTGAAGGTAATAGGTTGCACCAGATCTTATTTAGGGCCTTCATAGATAGAGGCTTCATTTTTTTTAAACAAGTTATGTTTTTTTCATTTCACTTCACCAATTTGGACTATTTTGTCTATGTCCATTACATGAAATCCAAATAAAAATAAATTTAAATTACAGGTTGTAATGCAACACTATAGGAAAAACACCAAGGGGGTGAATACTTTTGCAAGGCACTGTATGTGCAATCTTTACATACCTGAGAGTACTAGAGAATATACTGTAATGTATTGCATACTTTTGTTACACAATACAAATGTACTGTAATGTATTACATATTGTTGGAACACTATACAAATATACTGTATTGTATGCTGCATACACTATTCAAATGACTGCCAGTGCTTTGAAGGTTAGATTCTCTTTATTCTCTGTTATCTGGCCCCCAGTGACCCTTGGACCAACTAAGTTTATGAACTTCATGAACCTCCTCTACAGTACTTGATATGGCCCCCATAATAATGGAGCATGCAGCCATACCAGAGAATAACAGGGCCAAGAACTGGTACTTTCAGAGTATTGATTGAGAGAGAGATGAATCTGCCACCAGTATCAGGATGATTGTAACATTTCCTTCCGTTGGGCTGCATCAGTGAGATAATGAACTACTATAGTCGAGGCGTGACACAGAACTTGGCCACTAAAGCCTGAAGAACATCAGGGCGTGTCTCACCCGTCCGCAAAAGCCCAGAGCCTACACCATCATCGGCAGCTCTACCCGCAGCATTCTGACTGGAAGTGCTGCCTGTTGCCTGTCGGAATGTTTATCCAAACTGAACTACAGTTGCCTGGCAACAGGCTCAACTAGGACAGACACATGGTCCGGGTGACAGACGTCCTGGGGTTCATATCAGAAGGTTCGCCTGGCGCCTTGGGGGGTTAATTTAGAGAGTGCGGGGGTACGGGGGCTGATGCAAACTACAGTAACGACATCCAGAGGCAACAAGTCCTCTCTCTCTCTGATCTATATTCTATAGCTCGATGCTGGATGTAGGCTAGAGGGTGCGGATGATTAGGAGGGGAGGTGTTAAGTCCAGATGTATTTTCTAAAGCACTATATTCTGGGTAGGCTAGAGGGTCCGATCTATTTTCTACAGCTCTATATTATACTGGGCTATACACTAAGTGTACAAGACATTAGGAACACCTGCTCTTTCCATGACATAGACTGACCAGGTGAAAGCTATGATCCCTTACTGAGGTCACTTGTTAAATCCACATCAATCAAATCAAGTTTTTATTGTCACATGCTTCGTAAACAGCAGGTGTAGACTAACAGTGAAATGCTTACAATCAGTGTAAATTTAAGGGGAGGAGACAGGTTAAAGAAGGATTTTTAAGCCTTGAGACAATTGAGACATGGATTGTGTATGTGTGTCATTCAGAGTGTGAATGGGCAAGACAAAAGATGTAATTGTCTTTCACAGGAGGTTGGTGGCACCTTACTTGGGGAGGATGGGCTCTTGGTAATGGCTGGAGTGGACTAAGTGGAATGTTTGATGCCATTCCATTTGCCCCATTCCAGCCATTATCATGAGCCGTCCTCCCCTCAGCAGCCTCCACTGGTGCCTTTGAATGGGGTATGGTAGTAGGTGCCAGGCGCACCAGTTTGAGTGTGTCAAGAACTCCAACGCTGCTGGGTTTTCCACGCTCAACAGTTTCCTGTGTGAGTCCATACCCAGATGAAATGATGCTGTTATGATGGCAAAAGGGGGTGCAACTCAATATTAGGAAGGTGTTCCTAAGGTTTCGTACACTCAGTGTATGTAGGCTTGAGGGTGATGATCTATTTTCTAGGGCTCTATATTATTCTGGGCTATATGTAGGCTTGAGGGTGAGGATCTATTTTCTACAGCTCTATATAATGCTGGGCTATATTTAGGCTAGACGATGAATATCTATTTTCTACAGCTCTATATAATAGGCTATATGTAGGCTAGAGGGTGAGGATGATTAGGGAGGTGTTAACAAGTCTGAAGCAGCTACTGAAGAGGCCGCTGACAAACCACATGACACTCAATGATGCATTCCAAATAAGGGAAAGGGGATAACTGGTCAGTTGCACAACTGAATGCATTCAACCAAAATGTGTCTTCCACATAGGGATGCAACATTCAGGAGTTCTCCTCAAATAGACATGTAATACACAGAGTGGGCACTCTCTTCAAGGTGAGAATTAGGCCTGCTCTTTACTTTGTATTTCTATGAGCAACTTTCTTGAACATGGAGCGGATTTTCTGACCCTATAACCCCTTTCTAATTGTTGCAACAGAATGTAATGGTCCTTGGGGTATGTTGGTTGTAGTGGTGGTCTGATACCGGTAAAGAAGACAAGTCCCATATCCTATCAGTAGCTGTAAGTGTGGTAGCCAAGCAACAAGCCCGTATCAGGTATAACTGCCATGCTGGGAACACACTACTACTGGTTGTTTTACTGTCTTAGGTTTACATTCCTGTTCAGTCTCAGACAGCCCCCCGTGCCTCAGACCAGTTGGCCTACTTCACTAAATGGATGCAGGAGTGATTATAAGAGTGTTTTGGCCGCTCTGAGTGCATTCCAAACAGCCCTCAGTCACCCCCCAACATCTTGATTCAGAATAAGGACCCGTCTAGCCCCATCTTGGAAAACCAGGTGGTCTCATCTCAGTGTTCTTCCTGGTCAGTTCACATGATCAGGAAACATTCCTTGGCCCAATCATCACACTCATACTCATGTAATACCTTAAACACATTTAAACTCCAATACACAGGGCACACAAGCTCTCTCCATATGTATAAACCCATACATAGACTCCAGACGAAGGGCAAACCAATTGTCAACTTGTGTCAAAAATGGAGACACAGAGTTCATGCCATTTTACAGATAAAGAACATTCGAAGGACTCCTTGACCGGGGCTGTTTTTAGGGATACATCTTAAAAGGATTTCATGGCTTAAAGGCTACGCTGGCCAATGTCACAGGCCACAGTGTAAGCACTCTTGGTGACGTGGTTCTGGATGCTAGGAGCTGGGCGATGGAGGGCATGTCCGGGTGGTAATTCCACAGAAGGGGGGCGAGGACCATGAGGATCAGTCTGAGGACACAGTGGAGTGACACGGAATGGGGGGGTTGCGAGGCGCTGATCTGACTCTACTCTCCCAGCAGTCCTGTCACTGATCCACAGAGACTCACCAAGTGACCGACCTTGAGGCTGAGGGGACTGAGAGGCTTGTCCAAGAGGGGGAGGAGGGGGTCGGGTGTCCCCACTGCCAGCACTGGAGGGATGCCCCGGGCCCCCAGGCCTACTGCTTGCCATCAATGGGGGACACAGAGGGAAAGATTGCCCGTGTCACCCCATATCTCCTCACACTTCAGGTCGGGCCAAAAGCATTCTGTTCAGTGTTACTTCTCTGATTAGTAGGGAAAGGAAATTCGTACATTTGTACAATTTGTCAGTGGTCCAGTTAACACAACAGGAAGACAAGACCGACCCTGGTCTGAATGAGCAGTACAGTGTCTGAGCACCACTCCTGGTTAAACAGGTGGCCTGTAGAAATAGCCATTAACATTGTCAGGATAACAAGTATCCCTTTGTAGCAGTGATGAATCCAATTAAAGGAGCCATGTCATTTATAACCATTGCAGTAATATAATTTGCTGATGACATACAATAGCCTAACTGAACATGACAGTATGGGATTTCCATCTGGACGCTCCAATCTCTTAACCAGTATATCACTCCAACACTTCAGCTACAGTGCAATACTCTTAGTCGTTACCACTACTGTTTCCATGGGCTTTGAAGGACCTCATGCATACCAAGGAAACAACATTTACTGGCAACCATTTTGTTAAATACAGACAACATCCCCACAGTTCAGTTTTACAGTGTAATCTAGGCGATGCTAAAATAAGCCTAAAGTAGGCTAATGCTAACCTCGTTAGCCCAGGGGAACTTCCTGCCAGTCCTTCTCCACTCATATCAACAAGCCATCCACAGGAACAACAACACCCTACAGTAGCGCTCCATGGAATCAGTGTTACACACTAACAAACCTAGCTATAGGAGGACGGGCTCATTGTAATAGCTGGAATGGGATACATGGAACGGTATCAAACACAGACATTTCCTTTCCAGCCATTACAATGAACCCCTCCTATAGCTCTTCCCACCAGCCTCATCTGCTAGCATTAGCCACCTTGCTTTGCTATTCAACGCTACATAGTTAGCCACCCACGCTGCTGGACCAGACTAGGCCCAAGCTGAGCTAGCAGGGTTTGTGACTAGAGGGAGTACAGCTACAACCAGAAGTTACTTTCGGTAGCAGGTTAGAAGACCATTTTAACTAACCCTAACCCCTTTTCCTAACATTAACCTAAGTCTCCTAACCTGCCACGTTAATTATCCTAGCCTGCTGTATAGATTATCCTAACATGTTACGAAAAAGTAACTTTCAACCGTAGCTGTAGTCCCTCTAGTCAGAACCGCTAGCAGGGTCTGTGTGCTCCTGCTCCGGCCTCCTCCCTCCTCCGGCCCCGCCTGACTCGATAATGCATGTCCCTATAAGGCCAGCTGCTGGGAATAAATTGTCATTGTGACAGTGCAGGGTGACAGCAGCTGTGAAGGCAATGTGGCTAAAGGGTAGAGCTGGGTCTGGGGAGGGGTGGAAGGAGGCCGCGGGGAGGGGAGGGGAAGAGGGATGGGGGACCTATAGTGGACGGTGTCCGGTTACGGGACGCCTGCCTTCCAATCCTAGACATCTGACAGCAGGCTGGGATTGGGATAGGAAAGCATGTTGCCCTGGTGCTGAGCGGAGCCCAAGGACGGACAAGGGTATAACAGGAAGAAACTGTTTTACTTTCGAGAGATCCCTCCACCACATTTCTGGAGAGAGGCTGATCTGGATGTCATCTGGGCATTTTATTTCAACACAAAGGCAGATAAAGCTATGGACAATACATGTAATCACTTGAAAATACAAGTATGTAATATATATTAATCAATCCAGTAAAATGTAAAAGCTAATCAGTCAATAGATACAAGTATCAAACATGTCCCTATGACATCTACTATCAGCAAGGACAGAGAGAGGGGAGGGAGAGACATTCTAAGAAAAGGACAGAGAGAGGGGGAGAGACATTTAAGAAAGGGAGACAAAGAGAGAGAGAGAGAAAAGAATCAAAGAAAGCGAGAGAGGGAGAGAGAGTGATACAGTGAGGGAAGGCAAGCTCTTCTCTCTAGTACAGTCTGAGACGTTCCATCAGCTGGTGTCATGCTTTAGGACAGCTGACACACCGTCACCACGCCAAAAGCTTCTCGTTTATTAAAGTCACACCCACTGTGTGTGTGTGTGTGTGTGTGTGTGTGTGTGTGTGTGACCAATAAAGATCTCGATGAGGCTTAATAAAGAAATATTTGCGCACACACAGTAAAAATAACGAGAGACTACAAGATGTGCCAAGTTGGCACCATTTTAAAATGTGTTTCTCTAAAAAGATGAGATGAGGACGGAGCCCTTAAAATATTCTGTCCTGATTGAACCCAGTGTTCTACCACATTTAAACCCTTTTAAATAGGGCTGCAGGGTAGCAGAGAGAGAGGGACACGGTTGTCTATGCTCATGCATAGACAATCGTGACCGCCACTGTTTGAAGGACCCCTGCGAGTCCTGGCTTAAACTACAACACTAAAAAAATATACAAAAACTAAATTTCTACAGTACCTTCTCTGTCCCTATAAACCCACACAACTGACTGACAGAATAATCCATCTGCTAAAAGCCCGAAGAGTAAGACAGTTTAGTCCACGGAAAAGAATGTCTGGAAGTACTGGCAGAGAGATCTCAGACTTTTTTAAAAGTAAGCCAGCAAACTGACTGGACAATGAAAGCATGCAGACAGCCAAGACATCCAACCCAACCATGCCACATCTCATACATTTGATACATGAGCTGTACCCCAGGACATGTACAGTCCAGTACTGTAGTCTTCCAACGACCAAAAGCACTAAGCCTATAAACACACACCCATACAAAATCTATTTATATCGACATCCACATAAACATAAAACGGTAGATAAGGTATGAGGCCCCTTACCTGCTAAGGCCAGGACCAGCAGGCTGAAGAAGCAGCAGATTGAGACTATACCCTTCATGATGGCTGCCAGGAGAACTCTGATAGCCTCACTGACTATATATACCAAGGTAAGAAAGTCAAAGGGTATGAGGTAGAACAGGGGGCGGGACAGAGCGAGAAAGAGAGAGGGCCGTTGGGTGGAGGGTGTGTGTGTGGCAGGCATCAATGTGTGTGTGTGTGTGTGTGTGTGTGTGGCAGGCATCACGGGCGTCAGAGCTGCCACACGGGGCCTTGCGCGTAGCGGCAGCTGACTGTCTCTTGTTTAGATAGACAGGCAGTTTGGGCACTGAGGTCAACACATAGGGACAGAGGTTTAGCATTTCCTTGTCAAATCATTCCTCAATTATATTATACAATGGTATATGGATTAAAATAGCATGTAATATTAGATGCTGTACAAACTGGGACTGCTGATACATTCATATGGTTGAATGAGTGGTAAAATCAACTCATTTACATTCTACACCCACTGAGCAAATTATGATCTTTTAGGATTTAGGGATAATTAAAATAATAATTACGATAAACCATATTCACAAATTACACCCATTATCTGATCAAGATGAAAATGGAACAAGCAGCAACGCCTTGTCAACAACAGAATGCAATTAGCAAGTACTGTAGCTGTGACAGTTGTATCACTTTTACTACACAAACAATTCACAATAAATAATTTTCCTTTAACGAGGTTGATTCTGGCGTTGAAATGAGCTGTCGAACTCACTCTAGGCCTGTTAAAAATAAAGAATGATGTCCATTTGGATGCCATGTCTGGGGGTTATCAATCATAAATGTGACAGAGCTTGACTGTGTGTGTGTGTATGGGTCTTTGTTTATGTCTGTGTGTGTGTCTGTGTGTGTGTGTGTTGGCTGGCACAGCAAGACCACAGTCACCCTGGCTCTCCAAAACAGCGTGATGGGGGCTTAGTACTTTATCACAGTGAACCAGACACTGTGGTGAAAATAATCTCACAACAACAATTAATGTCTAACCGTAAATGAATCCTCAAATATGCAGGTTAAAAATGTTACTTCAAAATGTATTAAAGCCAAAGAGTGGTTCATGACCAATTTTATTTTTGCTCTGTACTGTACAGTACAGTGCCTTCTGAAACTGGAGAAGATGGTGGGATTTAGTTACACCATGGCAGTTTGGTGCTGGTTAAATGGAATTGTTGTATCACAGGAGGAAATGCATGAACGTGTCTTACACAGGAACATCTCTTTCTTGAGGACTTAGGGTACACATTCCCCCTCCCTGTTAAATAGAGTGCAGATTTACAGGGTGAGGGCTCTACTCTGAACACCACCAGGCATTGGGCAGAGGTAGTAGACAACTAACATATCAAATCAAATGTTATTTGTCACATGCGCCAAATACAACAGGTGTAGACCTTACAGTGAAATGCTTACTTACAAGCCCCTAACCAACAATCCAGCTTAAAAAAATACAGATAAGAATAAGAAATAAAAGTAACAAGTAATTAAAGAGCAGCAGTAAAATAACAATATCGAGACTATATACAGGGGGGTACCGGTACAGAGTCAATGTGCGGGGGCACCAGTTAGTTCGGTTAGTTGAGGTAATATGTACATGTAGGTAGAGTTATTAAAGTGACTATACATAGATAACAGAGAGTAGCAGCGGTGTAAGGGGTGGGGGGGCAATGCAAATAGTCTGGGTAGCCATTTGATTAGGTGTTCAGGAGTCTTATGGCTTGAGGGAAGCCTCTTGGAAAATAAAGGAGAGCCGCACACTCTAGGAGCTCAGATGCAAAAGTATTAATGTCCAACGTTTCGACAGACAAGCTGTCTTGGACCTAGACTTGGCGCTCCGGTACCGCTTGCCGTGCGGTAGCAGAGAGAACAGTCTATGACTAGGGTGGCTGGAGTCTTTGACAACCTTTAGCGCTTTCCTCTAACACCGCCTGGTGTAGAGGTCCTGGATGGCAGGCAGCTTGTCCCCAGTGATGTACTGGGCCGTTCACACTACCCTCTGTAGTGCCTTGCGGTCGAAGGCCGAGCAGTTTCCATACCAGGCATTGATGCAACCAGTCAGGATACTCTCGATGGTGCAGCTGTAGAACCTTTTGAGGATCTGAGGACCCATGCCAAATCTTTTCAGTCTCCTGAGGGGGAATAGGTTTTGTCGTACCCTCTTCACAACTGTCTTGGTGTGCTTGGGCCATGTTAGTTTGTTGGTGATGTGGACGCCAAGGAACTTGAAGCTCTCTACCTGCTCCACTGCAGCTTCGTCGATGAGAATGGGGGCGTGCTCGGTCCTCTTTTTGCTGTAGTCCACAATCATCTCCTTTGTCTTGATCACGTTGAGGGAGAGGTTGTTGTTCTGGCACCAAACGGCAAGGTCTCTGACCTGCTCCCTATAGGCTGTCTCGTTGTTGTCAGGCCTACCACTGTTGTGTAATCTGCAAATTTAATGATGGTGTTGGAGTCGTGCCTGGCAAGTGCAGTCATGAGTGAACAGGGAGTACAGGAGGGGATTGAGCACGCACCCCTGAGGGGCCCCTGTGTTGAGGATCAGCATGGCGGATGTGTTGTTTCCTACCCTTACCACCTGGGGGAACCTGTCAGGAAGTCCAGGATCCAGGGAGAGTTTGAAAATGTCAGGGAGAGTTTGAAAATGTTAGTGAAGACACTTGCCAGTTGGTCAGCGCATGCTCGCAGTACACGTCCTGGTAATCCGCCTGCGGCCTTGTGAATGTTAACCTGTTTAAAGGTCTTACTCACATCGGCTGTGGAGAGCATGATCACACAGTCTTCCGGAACAGCTGGTGCTCTCATGCATGTTTCAGTGTCATTTGCCTTGAAGCGAACATAGAAGTAGTTTAGCTCATCTGGTAGGCTCATGTCACTGGGCAGCTCTCGGCTGTGCTTCCCTTTGTAGTCTGTAATGGTTTGCAAGCCCTGCCACATCCGACGAGCGTTAGAGCCTGTGTAGTACAATTCGATCTTAGTCCTGTATTGATGCTTTGCCTGTTTGATGGTTCATCGGAGGGCAAAGTGGGATTTCTTATAAGCTTCCGGGTTAGAGTCCCGCTCCTTGAAAGCGGCAGCTCTACACTTTAGCTCAGTGCGGATGTTGCGTGTAATCCATGGCTTCTGGTTGGGGTATGTACGTACGGTCACTGTGCGGACGACGTCATTGATGCACTTATTGATGAAGCCAATGATTGACATGGTGTACTCCTCAATGCCATCGGAGGAATCCCGGAACATATTCCAGTCTGTGCTAGCAAAACAGTCCTGTAGCTTAGCATCTGCTACATCTGACCACTTTTTTATTGATCTAGTCACTGGTGTTTCCTGCTTTAATTTTTGCTTGTAAGCAGGAATCAGGAGGATAGAATTAATGTCAGATTTGCCAAATGGGGGGCGAGAGAGCTTTGTATGCGTCTCTGCGTGTGGAGTAAAGGTGGTCCAGAGTTTTTTCCCCCTCTGGTTGCACGTTTAACATGCTGATAGAAATGTAAAGTCCCCGGCTATCCCACACTAGATTAATGCCATAATTTACACAACAGTGAAGAGGTTGTTTCTCCCCCTAAAACAAAGATAATGCCACCATAAGACAGACAGAACCCATCAGAAGGAACGTACCATGTGTGGTGTAAAGTGGATCTCTGTAAGGTGGTTAGTTACTTACTTCACTGGTGTGGAGCTGCAGCAGGTGAACATGATTGTGAGTCTGTGGCTGGGGGTAGAGTTGGGAAGAGACAGGGGTCTAGCCATTCATATAGGCAGGATACCTTCCTGTCCTGTCCCTGCAGTGCACTATAGTGGCGGTTGTTCTAAGATGCACACTCGGGTTCCTCCATAAATATAGTATCCAGAGAGGATGACCTCCGACCCCAAAGAGAAGACTGGCTCTGGTTGCATGGATGGCCGGGACTGGAGAGGAGCTAAGCATGGTTAATCTTGACTGAACCTAGCTACTTAAACTACCTCAACAAACTCGCAATTTCCCCCCCATGTCCCTTTCGCTTTTGACATTGTATATCTTGACTCAGGCCATCTCTATTCCAGGATACTGTCCTTCTTATGGGTGACTTTTGTTCTCACCTCTTGGTGTGTGTGATGTTCATGTTCTCCAGACTTAGATCCGTCTCGTTTACACATGGTCTGTACATTCTGTGCCTCCACGACCATGTGCATGTGCTCCGCAACATCATCTCGTAACCCAATCAATTCATGTTATTTGTTTGTTTCAAGACCAAACATGTCCATGGATCATTCTGGGGATACATTGGCCAAATATAAACTTTTTTTTTTGTTATTGACAAAATAGACATCCAAATAAAATGCAGATAACGGGGCTGGATGGACCACTAGGAACATCCATCTTCACCAGACCCTGGTCCCTGACAAGGAAACCACTGGACAAAATAAACAGTGGAAGACCAAGGAACACCTAGATGGAAGAACAGAAGTATTCATGGGAAGAAGCAAAAAAAATGGTGGAGATCATCCATGGATGACCTATGCTCACCATGGAATAAAACAGTTGAAGTCAAGTCTGTCACAAGAGACTAGCTCCAACTTCACAGTCTGGTACTATCATGTTTATTTATGTCGTGTTCCCCTGCTCAGACGTTGCATGCATCAACCAATGGTTGTGTGCCACGTCAGACTGTGCCGTCTCGCACCAGATTGCTAGAACATACCGTATGTGGTTAGCTGATACGTAAAATACCTACCCAGGCATTGTAAGTTCTGGCATGCTCCAGCAACGTCTGAGCAGAGAAACACAACCTTAGCCATTGTGAACATTCTCCACCTCCTGCTGTGTTGACTTGACACTACTGTCAAATCACTGCCCCCCCCCCCCACCCCCCATTTCAGTGGATACCATTTTGATTGAAGATGCCCAACATTCTACAACAGTCTAGAATGTGCTGATTGTTTTGTGTGTATTCAGATGCTCTAGTGACCAGGAGTTTCCCTGACCATGTGACCAGTCAGACCAGGTACATGTTGGGGTCCAGTCAGACCACGTACATGTTGAGGCCCAGTCAGACCAGGTACATGTTGAGGTCCAGTCAGACCAGGTACATGTTGAAGCCCAGTCAGACCAGGTACATGTTGAAGGTCCAGTCAGACCAGGTACATGTTGAGGTCCAGTCAGACCAGGTACATGTTGAGGTCCAGTCAGACCAGGTACATGTTGGGGCCCAGTCAGACCAGGTACATGTTGAGGCCCAGTCAGACCAGGTACATGTTGAGGCCCAGTCAGACCAGGTACATGTTGAGGCCCAGTCAGACCAGGTACATGTTGAGGCCCAGTCAGACCAGGTACATGTTGAGGTCCAGTCAGACCAGGTACATGTTGGGGTCCAGTCAGACCAGGTACATGTTGGGGCCCAGTCAGACCAGGTACATGTTGAGGCCCAGTCAGACCAGGTACATGTTGAGGCCCAGTCAGACCAGGTACATGTTGAGGCCCAGTCAGACCAGGTACATGTTGAGGTCCAGTCAGACCAGGTACATGTTGAGGCCCAGTCAGACCAGGTACATGTTGAGGCCCAGTCAGACCAGGTACATGTTGAGGCCCAGTCAGACCAGGTACATGTTGAGGCCCAGTCAGACCAGGTACATGTTGCGGTCCAGTCAGACCAGGTACATGTTGAGGTCCAGTCAGACCAGGTACATGTTGAGGTCCAGTCAGACCAGGTACGTGTTGATGTCCAATCAGGTCAAGTGATAAGAAAAACTCCTGGCCCTACCTAGAATATCTCTGAATAACAAAGCACCAGGATTGTGACCAATTCCCTTTCAATTCCAGTAAATTCAGGAGGTAAACTAAATTCCAATTCCACATTTTCCTAATTGAAAAGCATTGAGAATAGGAATTTCAGTGTACTTCTTGAATTGAAATGGAATAGACTCCAATCCTGTAGAGCACTGAAGTCAAAAGGTGTCCCGTGGTTTGAGAACGTGTAGTTTCAGAAACATCTAGATTCAGAAACTTCTAGAGCTTCAATTATAGCTTGAGCAAACAATGGAGTCATTGGAAATCCTTTCTTTTGACAATCAAATCTGCCATTTGACAGCTGCTAATTTCCACCCAGACAACATAGATAGTGCCTGTCATAACAAGGCGAGTGTCACTATCCCTGCAGTACCATCATGGGGGCATGATTCAGAGCGGGTCTGGGCACCAGAACACTTACCATTCCAGAATTCCAATGGGACGTTTTTGAATGGCGATCACATATCCAGTGTGAACCTGTGAGCTAGACAGGCCGAGAAAGAACGAGTGAGGGAATGAGAGAGACTGAAAATGAACACTGCATAGACACTGAAGTACTAGAGGACAGTGACATGCCACCTACTGAAGTCAATAGTGCTGCAAACTGTCACAGACGCCGATGGTGACAGTGGGTCATCTTTATTTAGCGCCTGACTGTGGGTTGGCCCAGGGGCTTCTGGCACGACAACCAATCACAAAGGGACACATATACATAAACCAGAGAGCTGGAGAGTGAACCAACAGGGGGGAAGGAAGGAGAGCGAGAACCCGGGCCACGTTCAATAAAACCCGTTTCAAGACTACAGAACACAACCCTTTTTTAACTCTTTGCTATAACATCACCGGTGTCATAGAAATTGCACTGCCGTAAAAATGTAATACGTTTAAAAACAGATATCTGACAGTTAAACTGCTCTTAAATGCTAACGTGCTAGCTACACAAAGTGATAACAAACAGAAACGAGACCAACTTGTAAAAAACGAAGTACAAACTTTATTATTCTGTCTTTACAAAAGGCACAAGCCTCTTCTTTATCCACCCACAAGTTTCTTCTTAAAAAAAACTCTACATATAATAGCTTCTCAACGACCGTGTGGACTGACTGTCCAACAAAACATAAGACAACAGATAAAGAGGAGCTGGGGAGGAGAGGAGGGCGTGAGTGACGGAGAGCGTGAGTGAAGGAGAGAGAAGACAGGATGAGAGTCTTGTGTTGACCACAGACAGACAAAGAGATGAGGGACAGACAGACATGGGACAGGGGTTGTATTCACTAGGGCACACCGTAGCAATGGAAAAGGAAAACAACTGTTTCTTATTGAGCAAGGTCAGGTAGTATCTCCCTGTTTCAGTCCATTTTCTTCCGTTTGGTGCCTAATGAATACACCCAGGGTATATGACCGGGTCAGACACAGGGAAAGGGGGAAATACACAGCTGTGTGCTTTTAGTCTCACAACATATCAAGAGCTTCAGCCGAGGTGAGGCCCCCTTTTAGAAAAATAAGAGGAACCCTCTCCCATATATAGTACAGTAAGTGCTTTAGAATCGTAACCCCCCCCCCATTCACTGACCCCCTCCCTGACCACCTCACAGGCAATCTGTTATGTATCTAACAGAGATATCGTATAGAAGATACACACAAAAATCTATGGGACAGTGCTTGGCATCAGCAGAGGAAATGTTTGAAGAC
The DNA here is from genome assembly GCF_016432855.1 of Salvelinus namaycush. Classification (NCBI taxonomy): domain Eukaryota; kingdom Metazoa; phylum Chordata; class Actinopteri; order Salmoniformes; family Salmonidae; genus Salvelinus; species Salvelinus namaycush. The sequence continues at coordinate 101,706 of NW_024060042.1, forward strand.
AGGTACTGAAAAGGGGTACGAAAAGGTTTCTACGGACATAGCGTAAAGCGTAACCAAACAAAAAAAATAACATTTTGTTCAGCAATCAATAGGACTGTCTCGGAGGACTGCCCCCTCCGATCCAGATTATAAGGTTTATAAGAGGGCACACCTCAAGAATCACTGACCATTTCCAAATAATGGAACTCAACATGGCTAAGTCGGTTTTCTTCCTGGGTGAACACAGTGGTCGCGTTCCAGGCTGACTACATTGCAGTCGCACTGCACGCAGCAACCTGCGGTTGCGTGCCACCTCACTGACTTTCCAGTCGGGCATCAGTTGGCGGTATCATTTTGTGGTAAGCTGATACAAAAACACCTATCCAGGCATTGTGAGGTTCTGGCATGTGACTGCAGTGAAGTGGCCTTGAACGTGGCCAGTGTGAATCCACTGTAAATACCAAGAAGGAAGGATAGGAGGGAGATGCATCTCATCTGTCCAGCAGTAAAGGACTCCCTCTACACTCAATGGGAAGACATAAGGGACAATCAACAAATCAATCCAATTTGCCATCAAATAATTTTACATAAAAAACGATTCCTTTGCGTTTGGCCGTATTGTGGCCAAAAATAACCTCGGACAAAACCGTTGCTTTTTGCTCTTGAAAAGTGCCAGTTAAAGATGCTAAAGGTACTGGTGGAATCTTCTGGAATGTCTAAAAACAATGCATCCACATCTCCTCTTGGAAACCACAGCACACTAAAACAAAGCATAAGCGTATTTATATTGGGAGGTTCTCGACAAAAAGGTTTACAGTATCACTCCTATTGAACAATGTTCAGGCTTTCCCTATAGGTGTAGCCAGCCTCTACCTCTTTCTCGCTCTGACTCCAGGGTTGAGTAAGGCTGGCCTCACAGTGCCTACCCTGCACATTAGAAGCTGTGTTATGGCAAAGCGCTGCCCCCCTCGCTCTCTCCACACACCCCAGGCAGCGTGTTATCCTGGGTGCAATCCACATGGGCATATTCTGCACAATTTCTGTAAGTATTGTAAGGATCTGACAATCTGCACAGAATCTGGGTCTCTCGAACACACCATGACTGTACATGTCTGTCTGCATTCCCTCCTCACTCCACGGGACAGGAGAACCTTCAATACAGCCAGGTTCAGTCAGGTCAGCCTGGGAAAACTCAGGTTTTTGAAAAAGTGTCTGTGATCCCTGTAAAACCACTGTCATATCTGGGGCACAACAAAACCATCATAGACAGACTTCACAGAGAGAATGATAAACGCCCAAAAGCACAATAATAAAAACAGACAATACCAGTTAGCATCCCTGGCTGAGGGCCCAAAACATGTTTTTGCAGAGAGACATTCTAGAAATCTGTGGAAACCACAAGAAAAGGTGCCTATTTTCAGAGTGGGGTTGTCACAATATCACCATTATGACGTGATACCAAGCCAAGTATCACGATGCTGAGTAGTATGGTGATACCACAGACACCTGCCCCCCCCAGGACGCTTGTTCCTATTAGTGAATACATAGTCAAATGCTCAGTCAACCAATATCATTGGCCGTTAAGGTTCTGAACTCACAAACATCAGAGACGTTTCCAAAACTCAGGGACAAATGATGGGAGGAGCTTTATCAGATGATGGGAGGAGCTTTATCAGATGATGGGAGGAGCTTTATCAGATGATGGGACCATTAATTGCAGAGGGGGGGTGTGTGTGTTCTCCTACAATATCAAACAGAGGCCTGTCCCAAATACAGGGCTTTCCTAACCCCGGACACAACCCACCTAATTACAGCGTGGAGCTGGATACACCAGCCTATCCTATGTGTACAACAGCAAAAACACACAAAGGGTTTTAAAAACTCACGGCGTACCCATCGATTAGCTTATTCAACAAGCTAGATGCCAAAATGTCAGAAGCAACAGACAAAAGGGTGAATCAGTGTTACAGGTTTTTATCTGTACTACTGATGCAACCAACATACGTGTTTGTAATTAGGGGAGAGTGTCGCCTACATAAATGTCTACTGGGAACCCAGCCCAGTAAAAAGTGTGATGGCGCAAAAAGAGACAGAGGGAACCGTAAGTGCACTCCTCCTCTTTCCTTAGTAAGCACCACTGAAATGAACAGACCTCTAGCTGCGTCAATATGGGCATTTTCTGTGTTGTCACGTTTCAGTACAATCCCTGTGATTTATCATCCAGAGTCCCCGAGCAGAACACAAGATCAAAAAGAAAACCTGTAACACAAACTCTTAGTAAAGTACAACAGAAAAACGACAACATTTTCTCTTACTAAGGAGCCAAAAAGGTGTGTTAGAACTGATTCAGAATGTGTCTTTGAATGCTCACAGTGTCTCATCGCTCAGGGGAGATCCCACTGGGCAGAAATATGGTGAAGACATACAGGAAGTAGAAGACTTCTTGGAGAAATGATCTCTCGTATGGGGGGGTCGCCTGGGACGGCTGTGCTGCTGGTTGGGGTACACCTGTCCTGTCCAGGCGCGCTCTCCTGCTCGCTGGGCATAAGTTGCTTAGTTGGTTTTGGAGAAGGTGAGAAAGAGTCTCCATTGGACAACTGAGCCAAGGGACCGGGCTGGACCTGGGTGTGACACTTCCATCCTCAGGCAGCCCTCTGGAGAAGCAAGACCCAGAGAGGGAGTGGGTTGGATGGGTGCGTCGTGACCGTTGGGAAGGCTGCTGGCTGCTTGAGCTATGTGGAACTGTCAGGTCAACCCATCACCTTTCTACTGATTTTTTTTGTCCGGTTTGAGAAAAAGCAAGAAAGCAGAAAAGAGAGACAGAAAGAAGTGTGCATGTGTAATTATCCGGTTACAGTAGACTATCCTAGTTCAGTGTGTGTGTGTGAGTCTGATCCGTCTATCCAACCTAATAAATGGCCATATAATCAGAGTATTGTGGGTGTTGTATGGGGCCCCCTCTCGTGGCCCCTGTGTGTGATGGGAGGCCTCAGGGCAGTGAGCAGTCCTCTGGCCCCTCACTGTCGGACGCCGTGTCGGACCCCGCTGTGTCTGTGAGGGCGCGTCCCTGGGTGACGATCACCGCCCGGCGCTGCTCCTCCTCCCCCACCCTCTCCTGGATGCTCTCAATGTGCTGGATGGCCTGGAGAAGGAGGGAGAAAGACAGATATGGGGGGAAGCAGAGAGTGAGTGACAAACAGCAGTGGCAGACACTGACTTCACCACCATCTGGTGTTCACATGTGGAAATGCACTGACAGTTGCCACTTTTTATGGACACTTTCCATAGAACTACCAAATGTTTTACAAACTGACTGAAGAAAAATCTATCTGCAACATACCAAAGATAACAGTTGCATAAATTCAGAGAGCGCAGTTTTTTCTCCCTGCGTTTGATAAAACTACAATTTCTCCACTAGTGTTCTTCTTTGGCTCACCTGCACAATGGTGTCCAGGTTCTGGCGAGACGTGGAGGCTGTGTTGATGACAGAGGCCGGGCCCATGGTTACCACGGTGACGTGATGGGGAGGCGGGGCTGGGACGATGACCGTGGGGTGGTGGGTGGGGGCGGGGGGCGACCTGGGGGCCAGCACCTGGAGGGACAGGAGGATGAAGAGGTCACACAGATAAACGTTGTGAATGTTAGAGATGGACAACAGAGTCAGACTGCACAGAATCACAAACCACATTCAGAAAGTATTCAGACCCCTTGACCTTTTCCCACATTTTGTTACGTTAAAGCCTTATTCTAAAATTGATTAAATTGTTCGCCCCCCTCACCAATCTACACATAATATCCCATAATGACAAAGAAAAAACAGGTGCTTCAACAAAGCACTGAGTATAGGGTCTGAATACTTATGTAAATATAATATTTCAGTTGTTTATTTTCAATACATTTGCTAAAATTTCTAAAAACCTGTTTCGTTATGTCCTTATTGGGTATTGTGTGTAGATTGATGAGTAAAATAATACATTTGATCAATTTTAGAATAAGGCTGTAACGTAACAAAATGTGGAAAAGGTCAAGGGGTCTGAATACTTTCTGAATGCACTGTATTCATGGGATCAAGATGAGTGATTCTGCACCTCTCCTTGCCCAAACCGATCCCCGAAAACACACGGGTTGACACTCGCACTCAGTGAAAAGTGCATTTGTAGAAAGAGCAAGCCATTTGGTTCAGTCATCCTAAAACGCCACGTGATGACTAACAACAGATTATATCCAAGCTTTATTATTTAATAACAAGAAAATACATCAGCAGACTCATCTTCCCAACACCTCTTTCCTAGGAGCTTCTGCTGCCCTCTGGTGAACAACAATACAACTACCATAGACCTTACTATGTTCCTCTCACTACATATTCTCCAGCCTAAGCCCTAGTGACATTGTGTTGCTCCCTATTCAACCTGAGATGCCACCGTGAGGGAGAGACCGTCACAGCAGAGACTGGATTTCTAGGGCCATATAAAATGAACAAAATGCATCAGTGATTCGTATTTTCCTTCAACTTCTGAAGAGGCAACAGCACAGGAATGCCCCTGTCTGTGTGCGCACGCTTGTCTACCACTTCGTGTAGCCGCTAGTGATGATGCTAATGTCATGACAACCGTCTTCTGGTAGATGGACAAGGTTCCCCAAAACCTTATCAATTAAATGTTAACTACAAATGTGGCCTATGCCTACCTGGCAGAATGATATCATGATTATTTGCATCAATCGAGTGGACATTTGTTTTGTAAACTCTGTCATCAAATGAGCGCTACAAAACCATGCTACCCAAACAACAGTCTCTGGCTGGTGTGCAGCTCAATTAAAGTGTAACTACACCCCAAAATCAACCTTTCTACACCGTCTCCTGGTGTGGTCTAAGCATTATTGTGGACTTATAACATCCAGTTGTGTTGTTTTTCTATTCAAATGTTTTGTTATTTTGAGAGCAAAACAGAATCAGGAAAAAGCAATAACAACAAAAATATGGGACTAGAATGATTCCCGGGCTCTCAAGGACGTGACTGAAGCGTAGTGATCTGTGTGCCGGTAATGGTGAGTCGACCGTAAATGTGTCAGAGCTGTTGACCGCGGTAAACCTTGAGCTCAGCTATATGTTATTCTCAGATGGGCGTTGTGTTGAATCGTTTTCACTGTGGCGATTTAGAGTCATCCTGGTGCCTCTGGAGACAATAATGTATGTCACATCAGTAGTGTGTGTATGTGTGCGTCCTCTGAACATATGTGTGTGTATTGATATGCAAGTGTGATTGTATGTCTCTCAGTCTCACCTGTGGGCAGTGGGCTGGGGTGCTGGCTCTCTCCTGCTGCTCGGAGTGAGCTCCTAACACATGTTCAGGCTGAGTACCACCAACCACAACACAGCAGACCTGAGTGGTTAACAGAGGTAGGACTCAGACTGGAGACAATAACACAGCCATTACTGAATATGCACCGTCATATCTATTATCTCTGCGCAACATTGCTAATGAGTATGGTCATTAAAGCCTTGGATTGGTCTTTATATACTGAACATAAATATAAACGCAACATGCTACAATTATAAAGACTTTATTGAGTATAAGGAAATCAGTCAATTGAGAAACTAATTAGGCCCTAATTTATGGATTTCACATGATTGGGAATACAGATATAAATCTGTTGGGGGGAAAAGGTAGGGGCGTGGATCAGAAAACCAGTCAGTATCTGGTGTGACCACCATTTGCGCCATGCAGCGCGACACTTCTCCTTCACATAGAGTTGATCAGGCAGTTGATTGTGGCCTATGGAATGTTGCCCCACTCTTCTTCAATGGCTGTGCGAAGTTGCTGTATATTGGCGGGAATTGGAACACGCTGTCGTACACGTCCATCCAGAGCATCCCAAACATGCTCAATGGGTGACACGTCTGGTGAGTATGCAGGCCATAGAAGAACTGGCACATTTTCAGCTTCCAGGAATTGTGTACAGATCCTTGCGACATGAGGCCGTGTATTATCATGCTAAAACATGAGGTGCATTTTATAGGCCTTCCCAATGGCACTATGCATTGGCATTCAAATAGACTGAATTTTACAGCCTACCAGTAGAGATGTTGGCGATGCAAACACACTGGTAAAGCCTGTTCATGTAGACTAACAGTAGCATTAATCTCACCCTGTCCATGTAGGCTACTAGTAGCATTAACCTCACCCTGTACATGTAGGCTACCAGTAGCATTAATCTCACCCTGTACATGTAGGCTACCAGTAGCATTAATCTCCCCCTGTCCATGTAGGCTACCAGTAGCATTAATCTCACCCTGTCCATTTAGGCTAACAGTAGCATTAATCTCACCCTGTCCATGTAGGCTAACAGTAGCACTAATCTCACCCTGTCCATGTAGGCTAACAGTAGCACTAATCTCACCCTGTCCATGTAGGCTAACAGTAGCACTAATCTCACCCTGTCCATGTAGGCTACCAGTTGCATTAACCTCACCCTGTACATGTAGGCTAACAGTAGCATTAATCTCACCCTGTCCATTTAGGCTAACAGTAGCATTAATCTCACCCTGTCCATGTAGGCTAACAGTAGCACTAATCTCACCCTGTCCATGTAGGCTAACAGTAGCACTAATCTCACCCTGTCCATGTAGGCTACCAGTTGCATTAACCTCACCCTGTCCATGTAGGCTAACAGTAGCATTAATCTCACCCTGTCCATGTAGGCTAACAGTAGCATTAATCTCACCCTGTCCATGTAGGCTAACAGTAGCATTAATCTCCCCCTGTCCATTTAGGCTAACAGTAGCATTAATCTCACCCTGTCCATGTAGGCTAACAGTAGCATTAATCTCACCCTATCCATTTAGGCTAACAGTAGCATTAATCTCACCCTGTCCATGTAGGCTACTAGTAGCATTAATCTCACCCTGTCCATTTAGGCTAACAGTAGCATTAATCTCACCCTGTCCATGTAGGCTAACAGTAGCACTAATCTCACCCTGTCCATGTAGGCTAACAGTAGCACTAATCTCACCCTGTCCATGTAGGCTACCAGTTGCATTAACCTCACCCTGTACATGTAGGCTAACAGTAGCATTAATCTCACCCTGTCCATGTAGGCTAACAGTAGCATTAATCTCCCCCTGTCCATGTAGGCTACCAGTAGCATTAATCTCACCCTGTCCATGTAGACTAACAGTAGCATTAATCTTACCCTGTCCATGTAGGCTAACAGTAGCATTAATCTCACCCTCGCCATTTCAGATGTATAACGGTTTTGTATAGAGGTTGACCGATTAATTGGAATGGCCGATTAATTAGGGCCGATTTCAAGTTTTCATAACAATCGGTAATCGTCATTTTTGGACACCGATTATGGCCGATTACATTGCACTCAACGAGGACACTGCGTGGCAGGCTGACCACCTGTTACGTGAGTGCAGCAAGGAGCCAAGGTAAGTTGCTAGCTAGCATTAAACGTATCTTATAAAAAACAATCAATCTTAACATAGTCACTAGTTAACTACACATGGTTGATGATATTACTAGTTTATCTAGCTTGTCCTGCGTTGCATATAATCGATGCGCTGCCTGTTAATTTATCATCGAATCACAGCCTACTTCGCCAAACGGGTGATGAATTAACAAGCGCATTCGCGAAAAAAGCACTGTCGTTGCACCAATGTGTACCTAACCATAAACATCAATGCCTTTCTTAAAATCAATACACAATTATATATTTTTAAACCTGCATATTTAGTTAGTATATCCTGCTAACATGAATTTCTTTTAACTGGGGAAATTGTGTCACTTCTCTTGCGTTCTGTGCAAGCAGAGTCAGGGTATATGCAGCAGTTTGGGCCGCCTGGCTCGTTGCGAACTGTGTGAAGACCATTTCTTCCTAACAAAGACCGTAATTAATTTGCCAGAATTGTACATAATTATGACATAACGTTGAAGGTTGTGCAATGTAACCGCAATATTTAGACTTATGGTTGCCACCCGTTACATAAAATACAGAACGGTTCCGTATTTCACTGAAAGAATAAACATTTGGTTTTCGAAGTGATAGTTTCCGGATTTGACCATATTAATGACCTACGGCTCGTATTTCTGTGTTATTATATTATAATTAAGTCTATGATTTGATATTTGATAGAACAGACTGACTGAGCGGTGGTAGGCAGCAGCAGGCTCACAAGCATTCATTCAAACAGCACTTTCCTGCATTTGCCAGCAGCTCTTCGCTGTGCTTCAAGCATTGCGCTCTTTATGACTTCAAGCCTATCAACTTCCCAAGATTTTGGACACCGATTAAATGACTTTAATGTAATTAGGCTGGCAATACTAAAGTGCCTATAAGAACAGCCAATAGTCAAAGGTATAGGAAATACAAATGGTATAGAGCGAAATAGTCCTATAATAACTACAACCTAAAACTTCTTACCTGGGAATAATGAAGATTCATGTTAAAAGGAACCACCAGCTTTCATATGTTCTCATGTTCTGAGCAAGAGACTGAAACATTAGCTTCCCTACATGGCACATATTGCACTTTTACTTTCTTCTCCAACACTTTGTTTTTGCATTATTTAAACCAAATTGAACATGTTTCATTATTTATTTGAGAATAAATTGATTTTATTGATGTATTATATTAAGTTAAAATAAAAATGTTCATTCAGTATTGTTGTAATTGTCATTATTACAAATATATATATATACATACACACAAATCGGCTTGGCTTTTTTTGGTCCTCCAATAATCGGTATCGGCGTTGAAAAATCATAATTGACCGATCATGTTTTCAAACGAGAAAGCAACAACAAAAAAACAATTTCCTTTGTAATGGAAGGGCAAGTTGAAGTCAATATTCTGTTGGCCTCATGAAATGGTTTTACCACAACAAACTAGCCCAACACCCATCAATTGAAACGGTGGGAAACTCTCCCAAAAACTGATCAGAAATAAAATCATTGGATAATTATATTGGAGCAGGAGAGTTTATAAATAGCCTACAATATTTTCAGGGACTTTTTAACATCCAAATTGAGGAAATGACTGATTTTCAACTCAAGGTTTTCCAGTACTTGATTTTCTGAGCTCCAAATCCAAGTACTTCAATCACTTCAAACACGCTGTGCAAACCCTGAATACGGTGGTTCCTGACAATTACTTGTTGTGGTTGTGGGTCTGTTCCTACCTCCTCCTGTCTCAAATGCTCCTCCAGCATCATGCGGACAGAGCGCTCCTTGTCCAGCTGCTGTCTCAGCTCCACCATCTCCCTCCGCAGGTCCTCCGTCTTCTCCTCCTCCAAAATGTCTGGGGAACCGATCCCTTCATCCTTCTCCTCCGCCCCACGCCTCCTCTTTGGGGAGGAGCCGCTGAACTCCTGTTGGAGCAAGAGAGGGAGCGAAAGGAGGGAGGGAGAGTCAGAGAGTAAGTCATGGAGGACTAAGATAGGGTTGATTTGGACTACGACGGGTGATTCCTTCCATTGCAGTGTGTTTGATGAACAGTCTATGAACTAAGGAATGGACACAGGAAAGTAAACTGAATTTTAAATGCTGAGAAGAGTAGAACATTTCTCATCTACTGAGGCCAGATTACTATTGTTAAAAAACTAAGTAATGATTCTGAGCACAGTAGTGTGTCTAGAGAGCCACATGCTGGTAGGACAACTGCTTATCCAAACTAAGTGGGGGGGTGCACACTAGTGACACCAAATGATGACTGTGTCTCACCTGAATGAAGCGTTTGAGCTGGCTGTTCTGCTGCAGTAGCCGTGTCTTCTCCTGCTCCAGAGCGAAGATGTACTCTGCTGTCTGCTGCAAGATGGCTGCCTGTAGAGGAGTGAACACTGTTATAACTACGACAAAATTATACATAGCAGCAACAAGAGCCTCTTGGCTGGTGCTGTAGCAGCAACAAGAGCCTCTTGGCTGGTGCTGTAGCAGCAACAAGAGCCTCTTGACTGGTGCTGTAGCAGCAACAAGAGCCTCTTGACTGGTGCTGTAGCAGCAACAAGAGCCTCTTGACTGGTGCTGTAGCAGCAACAAGAGCCTCTTGATTGGTGCTATAGCAGCAACAAGAGCCTCTTGACTGGTGCTGTAGCAGCAACAAGAGCCTCTTGACTGGTGCTGTAGCAGCAACAAGAGCCTCTTGACTGGTGCTGTAGCAGCAACAAGAGCCTCTTGACTGGTGCTATAGCAGCAACAAGAGCCTCTTGACTGGTGCTGTAGCAGCAACAAGAGCCTCTTGACTGGTGCTGTAGCAGCAACAAGAGCCTCTTGACTGGTGCTGTAGCAGCAACAAGAGCCTCTTGACTGGTGCTGTAGCAGCAACAAGAGCCTCTTGACTGGTGCTGTAGCAGCAACAAGAGCCTCTTGACTGGTGCTGTAGCAGCAACAAGAGCCTCTTGACTGGTGCTGTAGCAGCAACAAGAGCCTCTTGACTGGTGCTGTAGCAGCAACAAGAGCCTCTTGACTGGTGCTGTAGCAGCAACAAGAGCCTCTTGATTGGTGCTATAGCAGCAACAAGAGCCTCTTGACTGGTGCTGTAGCAGCAACAAGAGCCTCTTGATTGGTGCTGTAGCAGCAACAAGAGCCTCTTGACTGGTGCTGTAGCAGCAACAAGAGCCTATTGGCTGGTGCTGTAGCAGCAACAAGAGCCTCTTGGCTGGTGCTGTAGCAGCAACAAGAGCCTCTTGATTGGTGCTGTAGCAGCAACAAGAGCCTGTACAACTTCAAAGGGAAGACTTGACTAGCAACTTATCAGTACGTGTTACAGGTCTGCTTGAAAGTTATCATTGTGTTTACTTGATAGCTACCTACACAAATAGCTAGCTAGAACAAAGTGTTAATAAGGTAAGAACCCCTTGTTCTATTACAGATTTGTTTAGTTTTTACCATGAAATCTTCATTTAATCAGAACCAGTGTTATTGATCTGACATAACAGGTTTATATTTACCAATACCATATGTCGGTGTACAGGAAATCATGTGTGTAGCAGAAAAACAACATTAAAAAGGAATTAGTGCAGGTGCAAAAATAAGTGAACCCCAAGTTGCATTGGTTAAATCAAGTAGGTAAGTAGATTCAGGTGGGTAAAATAATTTGGTACCAAATGAACCAATCAAAGGAGAGATAGTTAGGAAAGAGTTTGGGCGGGACTCTGATAAATAGAGATAAGAAACCTGGTCAGTTTGGTGTTACCCAACCAGGTGAATGCAAAGCACACCATGCAGAGAGGATAGGAGATCTCAGAGGACATCAGGACGAGGGTATTGAGAGCACATCAGTCTGGGGAAGGCTATAGAATCATCTCAAAAAGAGTTGAGCGCCATCAGTCCACTGTGAGGCAAATGGAGAGCATTTAACATGACAGCAACTCAGCCTTGAAGTGGACGCCCTTCCAAAATATCCCCAAGAGCCACAAGAACAATAATACATCTGGTAAAAGCCAACCCAAATATAACATCTTTTGATGTTTTGCAGACCTCCCTTGCTGCATCTCAGGTAACTGTGCATGCTTCAACAATAAAAAAACACTGAATCCAAATGCCATTCATGGGAGAGTTGCTAGGAAGAAGCCTCTGCTGTCAAAAAAGAAACAAACTGAAGGTTTCTGGAAGTCTATTCTCTGGACCGATGAGCCCAAAATTGACATTTTGATCACAATCAACACTGCTATGTTTGGCGAAAACCCAACATTGTCTACCACCAAAATAATCTTATCCCAACGTCAAGCATGGTGATGGGAATGTCAAGATCTGGGGCTGCTTTTCCTGCTCTGGACCGGGACGACTCCACATCATTAAGGGAACCATGAATTCTGAGGTAAACCAGGAGATTCTTGAACAGAACGTCATGCCATCAGTCAAGGAGCTAAAGCTGCGCCGAAAGTGGGTCTTCCAACAAGACAAAGACCCAAAGCATTAAAGCCAATCTACCAAATAATAGCTCAGGAGAAAGAAGATTTGTGTCTTGGATTGGCCAAGTCAAAGTCCTGACCTAAATCCAATTGAGATGCTGTGGCAGGACCTGAAGAGGGCAGTTCATGCCAGACACCCCTCAAACCTCACTCAATTGGCTGAGTTCTGTAAGAAGGAGTGGGCAAAAATCCCTCAAAACAGACGTCAGAGACTGATCACTGGCTATAGGAGACAGTTACTCCAAGTTATCGCTGCTAATGGAGGTGCCACAAGCTTTTGACTGAAGGGGCTCACATATTTGAGCACACATCAAATCTGAGTTTCTGTTAAATAAACCCCTTCTGTTAAATAAACAATGAAAATATTTTTTTTTTGTTTCTGTCATTTACCTGGAATGTCTGTATTACGAATTGGGGTTTATATGTTTATTTTAATATTTTATAGCAAAATAAATGACCAGCCCTGTAGAGTTCACATTCTTTCAAGCAGCACTGTACAAAAATAGATTCATATGTACTGGGAGTTGAACAGACATGGCAATCTCCCGGTCTGATCTCTATAGACTTTAACCTACTGTCCCACTATCCCTGTCTGACTGATCTCTCTAGACTAACCTACTAACCCAATCTCCCTGTCTGACTGATCTCTCTAGACTAACCCACTCTCCCTGTCTGACTGATCTCTCTAGACTAACCTACTAACCCAATCTCCCTGTCTGACTGATCTCTCTAGACTAACCCAATCTCCCTGTCTGTCTGATCTCTCTAGACTAACCTACTAACCCAATCTCCCTGTCTGTCTGATCTCTCTAGACTAACCTACTAACCCAATATCCCTGTCTGTCTGATCTCTCTAGACTAACTCAATCTCCCTGTCTGTCTGATCTCTCTAGACTAACCCAATATCCCTGTCTGTCTGATCTCTCTAGACTAACCTACTAACCCAATCTCCCTGTCTGTCTGATCTCTATAGACTTTAACCTACTGTCCCACTATCCCTGTCTGACTGATCTCTCTAGACTAACCTACTAACCCAATCTCCCTGTCTGTCTGATCTCTCTAGACTAACCTACTAACCCAATCTCCCTGTCTGTCTGATCTCTCTAGACTAACCCAATCTCCCTGTCTGACTGATCTCTCTAGACTAACCCAATCTCCCTGTCTGACTGATCTCTCTAGACTAACCCAATCTCCCTGTCTGTCTGATCGCTCTAGACTAACCTACTAACCCAATCCCCCTGTCTGTCTGATCTCTCTAGACTAACCCAATCTCCCTGTCTGACTGATCTCTCTAGACTAACCCAATCTCCCTGTCTGACTGATCTCTCTAGACTAACCCAATCTCCCTGTCTGTCTGATCTCTCTAGACTAACCCAATATCCCTGTCTGATCTCTCTAGACTAACCTACTAACCCAATCTCCCTGTCTGTCTGATCTCTCTAGACTAACCTACTAACCCAATCTCCCCGTCTGTCTGATCTCTCTAGACTAACCTACTAACCCAATCTCCCTGTCTGTCTGATCTCTATAGACTTTAACCTACTGTCCCACTATCCCTGTCTGACTGATCTCTCTAGACTAACCTACTAACCCAATCTCCCCGTCTGTCTGATCTCTCTAGACTAAGCTACTAACCCAATCTCCCTGCCTGTCTGATCTCTCTAGACTAACCTACTAACCCATTCTCCCTGTCTGTCTGATCTCTATAGACTTTAACCTACTGTCCCACTATCCCTGTCTGACTGATCTCTCTAGACTAACCTACTAACCCAATCTCCCCGTCTGTCTGATCTCTCTAGACTAACCTACTAACCCAATCTCCCCGTCTGTCTGATCTCTCTAGACTAACCTACTAACCCAATCTCCCCGTCTGTCTGATCTCTCTAGACTAACCTACTAACCCAATCTCCCTGCCTGTCTGATCTCTCTAGACTAACTCAATCTCCAGTGTCTGTCTGATCTCTCTAGACTAACCTACTAACCCAATCTCCCTGCCTGTCTGATCTCTCTAGACTAACTCAATCTCCAGTGTCTGTCTGATCTCTATAGACTAACCTACTAACCCAATCTCCCTGTCTGTCTGATCTCTCTCTCCAACTCCCTCCTAACTGACCTTGCTAAATGTCCTCCCTCCATTTCCTTCTCTTATTACATCATTAATGTATGTTGTAGTTTGCTACGCGGTTTTAATTTGTTATTGTCTAATAAACAAGTCAAAGTCTGACCTACCTTGCTGAGTTTCTCTCCCTTCCTTTCCTCCCTCGGACCCACCTTGCTGAGTTTCTCTCCGTCGCTGTGGGGGATGAGCGTCTTGAGCGATTGGAAGCCGGAGTTGATGCTCTGCATGCGCCGCCGCTCGTTGCTGTTGGCGATCTCCCGGCGGATCCGCCGCTCCTGGTCGCGCGCCGTCTCGGGGGTCAGGGGAATGTTCGCCAGGCTGGGGGGAGGAAGAGAAGAGGTCGTAAGGTTACACAATAGGGGTCAAAGGTCCACAGAGTAGATATCAAGCGAGATCTTCAAGTTGACCTCTATTGGTCAGTTTTGAATGGAGTATAAACTCAAAACATGAATGAACCTACTGTGAGCAACAGCGCAGCCATGTATGAACTATCAAAACAAGCCAGAAAACAAAGCTTTGTTGAGCTTTTAAAACAGAACCATTGTGATGGTCAATTTCAATGCTAAAAATACAGTAACAACCATGTCATGTGCCATGCTCCCTACGTACCAAGCTGACTGTGCCCTGAGAAAACAGCATGAAAGTGCAGAACAGGCTTTGACGCCGTTTTCTTATAACACCCTAGTAGACGCTTCACAAGGCCCACTGCACAACACAATGCTGACTTTCCTGCTAGAACCCCTGGCCAAACCCCATTGTTTCAGACCGCTGAACCCACGGAACACAGCCTGTGAGAATTCCAACCAGAAAAGCATTTGTCATCCTGATTTGTTCAGCCTGGCTCCCACACAGATTCCATTTGGGATGGGAAATGTCTAATTGAACTTCCACGTCCTCTGTATCTAATGGGAGTATCACTGGGAAGCTTTATAGTAGCAAGGCTCTTATCAGTACTGACTCAGCTGCCTCAGAGCAAACACAGGGAACAATTGTGCAGACACAGATGGGGAGAGACCGTGTCTGCTGTTTCCTTACAACCCAGAAACCAGCCAGCAAACACAGCCTCTGCCAAATCACGACTGGGCGGTAGCGAATAAAATACAACCACAAATACAACCACCATAGCTTGACAGACTAGGAACAGTATATTAGATGAGTTGCTTTAAACAGGGTCCCCATAGCAACATTAACATAATAAACATTAAAGTATTATCATAATAAATACACATTTGTAAGTGAGAAATCATGTTTGAGAATGTATTATGACCAAATGTGCACCTCAAAGACTAGAATCGAGTGTTGCTTGGACAATGTTATGCAAAATCCTACATTTGGAATTTTACACAATTCGAAAATAGAACTACATGTCCCAGACCACGTGCGCAGACCACACTTTATCCTTCATCTCCGCCTCCCTGTCTACTAAAGGTTGCAAATGTATCGACTGGCCTTCCACTATACACACCCCCTAATTAAAAAGACCACTATTAATTTCTCAATCGGTTGCGGAATGCCTCGCGGCGACACAATCAATTTCAAACGGTCCAATCTGTTTTAGAATGTATCGCGACGCCACACTACTGCGTTCAAAAACACTAGTCGAGTCCTCCGCCATTACAACAATGCGACTGCTTCCTCTTACATGCGGCGGCATGGCTGAGCTGCGGGGTAAAAGACGCAGTGCATACGGTACTAGAGTGCACCAAAATGTGGCCAGGAATACCAGCGAAACTGCGAATTCGTTGCACAAATGCGATTACTTAAACTTTCACCGTGAATTTTACATAAATTATCAGGAAATGTGAAGTTACTGGAGGGAAGACTACGACAGATCCCTCACCACTTTAGCACAAGCATGGCCGCACTGCCCACAATAACTTCAGCGCGCTCCCCAACGAACTGAACAAACAGTACCCTCTAGGACGTGTGAGCTAAACATGCATAACAAAAGGTGCGACACCTTTGTTATACATGTATTACCTCTCTTGCTCCTATGTAAATTAGTATACTTATCCAAAACATAACGTAACCGTTGGGAAAATATCAAAATAGCCAGGGATCTCTCAGAAGAGCAGTAGCGTGGTGTACATGTAACCACGTGGGGTATGTTTGTTAGCTACTAAATGTCTAGATTTCGTTAAAGTAAAGGTAAAATTAAGTTACATATGAATGTACTGAATCGTCTTCTACATAATATGAGTACTTAATCGATATTCAATAAAGGTAATTGTCTCGCTCACTGACAGTGGGTCGTGTACAGTACACAATAACATACAGATCAAATCAAGCATGTTGCCACGCCACAAGTCGCTAAGTGCGCACCACAAGCAGAGATAAACAAATGATCATATAAAATAATGCGAAATAGTAAAAGTGCACACACACCTGCAAAGACCCCCAATCACTTCCTTCTCCGTTTTCCTAAAATGTTGCAAGGAGGGCACCTTCTGTGCTGGTACCATGAAATACTCCATGCTTTCCTCTCCAGTTGTGTGTCCCCCGGTTCAAATGAATTAACGCACAAAATATGTTCCAGTTGCAAATTCCCTTGCTCATAAATCTAGAATAATTTCATAATTCGGAAATTTCCTTATGTGGTAGCAGAGCAGTCGGAGTTGTAACGTTACTCTACTTCCAGCTGATAGGGTTCCCTCGTTGTGTGGCGCTCTCAATCTCTCTCTCTTTCCTTCTGCATGTACGTGTATGTGTGTAGTTGCAGCTGATCGGATGTCTTTCAAGGCGGGAAACAGCTGGTAGGAATCACACAGCACTACCAAAAGCCTCCTTCCGCGGACAGAGGGACTGCATCATGTAAACAAAGGATTATTTAAATCATCTACACTGGAGGGGGCGAGGCACGAGTCTGGTGGATTAAATGATAGCCACAAATGTATAATTGTTTCCATTGAGTGATACCGATCACTGACGCCATATCTCGAATCCTAGTAGCCTAATCTACAGTTATTATGACATTATCTATTTTATGAGGATTTCCCATGTAAATTAGGAAAAAACATTTTTTTTGCATGCGTCACTTTGTTATTTTAAATCTACGATGTTTTTCGAAATGTGAACGATAGAGCGGAGGAAACCAGTCTGTTGTAGGGGCACTGGTCTCCTCCCACCATGAAGCGAACAAGCGGGATCAGCTGACGAGTTGGCAGGGCTCACAAAAACAGCAACAAACTGTGGGGGGGGCTCGAGTGGGGGAGCGAAGGGAAACAGCGCGGAGAGAAAGAGGCTGACATTGAACAGCTGAATGCGTTCACCATTTTGGGTGTAGGAGAGGAGGCTTGTTACCTAATCGCCACTCCTGCCTTGTTGGTGCGTGCTGTGCGAGCAGAACAGAACTCGAGCCACAAAATGGGAGCAGTACCCTTGCACCCGGAAATGTGTGTAGTATAAGCGTGTGTAGCAATGTTACAATGTTGGTAAATTTCACGGCTGATCATTCGCTGCTGCAACAATTGTTACACTTGCTGCTGTTGCTGTGTACAATGTTGCATGACAGGCTATTGCGGCGTTATAGTATAGCGCCATCTTTCTCCCAAAACTGCAGGCACTCCGCAAGTTTAGCACAGGATCATTTAGCTACTTATTGACACGCCCCAGCTATTGCCTTTCCTATGCTATTAGCGATGAATAGTCTTTATATGACATCATAGATAGGCTGGACCTAGATTCATTGATAAAAAAATGAAAGCCTGCAGTCAGCTGGTTTAGCTTCTAGGCTAAAGGAGCTCACTGGGTGGTCAGGCTACATCCTGATATGGAAAAGGAAGACCTGGCGCATGTCCTGCAGCATGATGCACCATGCAACATACACAATATTGCAGATGACATTGACAATACACAACTATTTTCAGCTACTAAAGAGACTTCATCTATTCCACATTCCTATGTAACTTTAATACTGTGCCCATATGATCTGAATGGTCTGAATAACATACCTGTAATAAATGGAGGGCAGGAATGATTAGAGCATTTTGCATTATTTCAGAGAACATTGTTAGTGTCATAGCCTATACACATAATTATAAGCAAAGTAGCCTATTACATAACTAATATGGTTAACCATTAAGAGCCTAAACACATGACTCCAGTCTCGTTTCTGATTCTGCCCTTCACACCTGAATCTGAGCATTCCCAACAGTGTTTATTCAGTAGTCTACCTAGTCATAAAGCAAATGAACAACTGGATACGGTTTACAGGAGCAAAAAACCCTCTGCAACAAATATAACATACTGTACATCGGTAAAGGTGGTAGTTAATCTGTTATTACATATTTTTGCACCAGTCATCATTGCTCATAGGGCTACACTTCTCCTCCAGGACACTGGTAACACACACAGGCCCTGGAGGACAGCCAGGGACACTGGCATAATACCACAAAAGGACGAAGGCAACACAGTTGAACAGGAATATAATGAATTAGTTAAGTGTCATGTTCATACCCTTCAGTCTAACATGAACATAATATGTGTGTGAACATGTTGCTTGGGGGCTATTGTTATCTGTTACAAGTTATTTTGCATATATTTACTTTAAAGTTTCTAATATAACAGGTTCACGCAAGCTGATTTATGCACATAGGCCTACACTTAAAGGCTATACAGTCAAGTAATGTTGTCGACCTGCCATTATGTTTAGAGTTATGTGATAACTGTCTGTCTGGTGGCTGTGGTGCTACACACGACTTACCGTTCACCTTAAATAACCTGTTTGCATGGCTGTTTTCATCAATAATAATTATTAACACATTAATATAGGCTATGTTTATTTGTGTACTTTAGTGTAGTTACCAGCCACTATAGGTCCAAAGAGTTCTGTACACAACGTAGGTGTTGCATAACTTCATTGTTACTTAATGTATGCCCCAGACATATTTACCCATATTTTCCCGAGACAGACGTATTCACCCAATATCATGCACAATTTACATGATCAATGATGAAGTTATGTTGGACTTGATCATTAGTCCTAGTCTTGGGAGAGCTAGACATATGTGCAACCCAGCACTAAAACACCAGACACAACTGGGCGGCAGGTAGCCTAGCGGTTAGTGTTGGGTGAGTAACCGAAAGGTCGCAGGTTTGAATACCCAAGCTGACAAGGTGAAAAATCGGAAATCTGTCAATGTGTTCTTGAGCAAGGCAGTTAAACCTAATTTGCTCCATGGGCGCTGTACCATTATGTCTGACCCTGTAAGACAACCAATTTCACTGCATGTGACATTTAAACATGTATTATTATTAACTACTCGTCAAGATAATATGGCGTATTAATGCTGAGCTGGAACAAAAGCCTGCTCACTTTGTAGGAACAGATTGGAGAGTCAAAATTCACAATTTACTGTTACTGACACGACCTCTGGTGGTTGGATGAGGTAAAACAATGTTACTGGTTCAGCACTTACCTGAAACACCATAATTGCTCTGGGGTTTTTGGTACTCCGAGGCAGTGTATCGGAGTTCTCCCTAAGCAACACAAGTGGGCTATACCTAATGGTGCACTGCAAGAATTATTAGGGCTATGGGCCTAGGTATGTGCCACCTATTGCATTAGGAATTCATTGACTTGGTAGGTAGCCTAAGTACATTGATTGGTCCCTGTAATTTCCTAAATTAATTTAGTAATTGAATAACAATAGACAAAAATATAGGCTTTATATAGGTATATTTATAATAGTACTATTTTCTCCCATCATCTCTAATAAACTGAACGCGAATGAATAGAAAATAAGCAAATGTCACTTATAAGACACCAAAACAATTAAGAAACACGTTTGTTGAATATAAAGAAGTTAACGGGTTAAATGTGAGCACCAAATATGTGGCAAGGAGTTTTTTTTAAAGAAGCTCAGCAATTTCCTGTTTAAACTTGGGGAAACAGAGACGTGTCCAGTAACACAGATGCGTTAAAACATGCAAACCAATTGTCTCCTAACACATAAATATCCATTATTATTTTTCTGTATGGGTCATTGTAAGAGTTAAAGCGGGTTAAAGAAAAAGGTATGTTCAGCGGGGAAGGAGAGAGACTTGTTTTGAGAGTAGCTGAGGACTGACTGCCCATGGTGGATGGGCGGAGCAGGAAGCATGCGCTGAGCTGGCAGAGTCGGGGCTAGTCTGCTGCGCGCGAGGAGAGGGAGATCACGGGCTGGCTCGGGTCCTCTCAGACGGACGCGGGGAGACCACCTTACCAATCACGTCTCCTTGAGGACTAAATAGGCGAGAACAGAAAAGAGCAAGAGAAAGAGTGAGAGACAGGGAGAAATAGAAGAATAGAAAGCTATAAGGACAACACCTCCGTTTGTAACCACAGGGAGTCGGCATCTGGAAACATAACGAGCGAAGAAGACCCCCCCCCCCCCCCCCTCGCGACATCTCTCGGCTCTGTATCTCCCAGCGCACCCCTCCTATAGCCTACTCCCTGGAGAACGACCACCCATTGAACACCCTAATTGACCAGCGTTGCCATTAAGCGATGCACTTTGAATCCAAGACGAAACCGAACGCGTAATTTTGATGCACATTTAACAACCAGTGATCATAATTTTCCAAAACGGAACAGTTTAGACTATGGATACAGTTTTGGGTGTTTAGCCTAAATTTAACGGGTTTCTGGCGACGTGAAATTATCTCATCCCCGGTAACTGACATCAACACTATACTTTTATCTCCTATTGCTTGTGGAAGAGTCTTATCATCTTCGTTTTATTCCATTTTCCATTTTCTTTTTCAAACCAATGGTCTGGGAACGGACCGCCTCACTCAACACATACTATTTCATTTAGACGTGTCAGCCTCGTTTAGCGCTTTGAACGCGGACAACATTACAGAATTGCAAGGGGAAATTGTCATCGAGAGTATTTTGCACAAACATACTGAGTGGAAAGTTTGTTGCCGGAGAGGGAATAGATCGGAGACATCTCGGCCATATCCACGGGATTTTTCCCTAAGGTAAGCCCGTTGCCTTTAGCCTACAACTCCCCTATATCCTTCCCTCTATCCTTCTCTGCGTCGGGTTATTGTTACACTGGATGACATATAGGCGTTACATAATTTGCACGTGCAGTTCGTTCCCGTATGGTATATTTGATGTTTGTAAATGTGGTATTGTGTGTCCGAGATAGTCGCTGAAATGTGAAATGGGCAGAGTTCAAGGAGGACAGGGCGGACTGACCTAATTTCTGAGTCCACAGCGGTGCGCCAGCCCTGCTCCGTTGTCCAGAGCCGCCGCCGCTCCGCCTGGACTGCCTGTCATATCTTTATACACTGGCCATGGCGTAGGCCTACGTGCACCGCCAGCGTCTGTAATTCACAAAGACACCGTGTCATTCCTCATATTCATAGGGACACGACATGTCTGCTTGACAGTCACACCCAACAAAAAGTAGAATTCCCCCAGAAACACATTTTCAGAGCGCGCATGGCAAGCGAGGCCTACTCTCCTTGTGGGGTTGCGTCGCCTCAAATAGTGAAGCCATATGCGCGGGGCATGTCAAGGATTTCAGTTCTGCGAGATGATGGAATGGAATCAGACTCAGAACCAGAAGCAGAACACTATCGGTATTATTCCTACCATCACATCAGTTTACTGTGATACATTATCAATATTCAAAGCCTTAAACAAAAATATGCTATTGCAAACCCTAAAGACACAATGTTCTCTCATAACATCAGGTGAACAAACAACACTGGGATCCAATAACGGCATTGTCATGAAATATCACCATTATTATGTTGCCAGTTCCCAATTTAACAAAACTTAATTCAGCGTTGCTCTCAAGGGCCAAGCACCCAAACCAATAGCAGACCAGGACAGCTACACTGTACTGGGCAATGGGGCAGCAGATGATCTGTGTGGGCAGAAGCCTGGATAAAGAGGCTATTTTCCTCCAATTAAGCAATTGCTCTGTCCCTGCGCCTAATGGTGTGCACATTTGGAGCTCGGGGAGCAGGTTTGGGACAGAGCCTCTCCCGATTGGCTGCCTCCCATTGTCCCAGATGAGGCCAGGGAAAAGGGCTTAGGCCTGCCAAGGCAGAATACAGTTAACCAACCCATGAGGAGGCCTGATCATTATAAAACATTACATTATGAACCCAGGCACACTCTTTCTGAGGGGGGTTGGATTGGAGGGGGTTGGATTGGAGGGGGTTGGATTGGAGTAGTTGGATTGGAGGGGGTTGGATTGGAGGGGGTTGGTTGGGGGCTGGATGAATGTTTGAATGTTTTCAAGGGGTTGGTGTTTTTGAATATGTTTCTTAAGTGTGTGTGTGTAGCCTACTGTGTGTCAAACAGACAGATATATATATATATATATGAGACTCACTGGAGGGAGGTCTGGCTGGGGGCCCACTGGAGGTTTTGGGGAAGAAGAACAGGAAGAGAAGGGGATATTGACTCTCCTAGAGAGTTGCCTCCCACCCTAGCCCCCTGGCCACCATTTCATCCATAATACTGCTGTGAACTATGAGACTATGTGTGAGGGCCGTATTCCAGGTGCTGTTCACATCTACATAGACACAGGCACGTGCATGTGGACACACACATGAAGACACAGAAAAAAACACACATACGCATGAACGCACGCACACACCCAAAGAGGAACGCACGAACGGACACACACACACACACACACACACACACACACACACACACACACACACACACACACACACACACACACACACACACACACACACACACACACACACACACACACACACACACACACACACACACACACACACACACACACACACACACACACACACTACATGACTCTGTTTATCCAATCAGCTGATGAGCGACAGACTGAGAGATGACTGAGATCAGTTCTCATGAGGGTTAGCGGTTTTCATCAGACAGCAGCATGGTTAGCCAGCATGGTAATGATGTTCCCACTCACTACAGTATTCACTGCTGCTCTCTGTGAGGCAGTCAGTCAGTCGGTCAGTCTGGCCACAGGCCAGATGTCCACTGATGTCCAGCTGTGTATCTCTGTGGTGGTGATCCTATTCCAAGGTCTCACACCTCAAGTGTGTGTGTGTGCATGTGTGCATGTGTGCAAGAGACATATTGATGGGTATAACCACATAGACAGCCAACCAAGAGACATGTTGCTGGGTATAACCACATAGACAGCCAACCAAGAGACATGTTGCTGGGTATAACCACATAGACAGCCAACCAAGAGACATGTTGCTGGGTATAACCACATAGACAGCCAACCAAGAGACATGTTGCTGGGTATAACCACATAGACAGCCAACCAAGAGACATGTTGCTGGGTATAACCACATAGACAGCCAACCAAGAGACATGTTGCTGGGTATAACCACATAGACAGCCAACCAAGAGACATGTTGCTGGGTATAACCACATAGACAGCCAACCAAGAGACATGTTGCTGGGTATAACCACATAGACAGCCAACCAAGAGACATGTTGCTGGATATAACCACATAGACAGCCAACCAAGAGACATGTTGCTGGGTATAACCACATAGACAGCCAACCAAGAGACATGTTGCTGGGTATAACCACATAGACAGCCAACCAAGAGACATGTTGCTGGGTATAACCACATAGACAGCCAACCAAGAGACATGTTGCTGGGTATAACCACATAGACAGCCAACCAAGAGACATGTTGCTGGGTATAGCCAGATAGACAGCCAACCAAGAGACATATTGCTGGGTATAACCACATAGACAGCCAACCAAGAGACATGTTGCTGAGTATAACCACATAGACAGCCAACCAAGAGACATGTTGCTGGGTATAACCACATAGACAGCCAACCAAGAGACATGTTGCTGGGTATAACCACATAGACAGCCAACCAAGAGACATGTTGCTGGGTATAACCACATAGACAGCCAACCAAGAGACATGTTGCTGGGTATAACCACATAGACAGCCAACCAAGAGACATGTTGCTGGGTATAACCACATAGACAGCCAACCAAGAGACATGTTGCTGGGTATAACCACATAGACAGCCAACCAAGAGACATGTTGCTGGTTATAACCACATAGACAGCCAACCAAGAGACATGTTGCTGGGTATAGCCAGATAGACAGCCAACCAAGAGACATATTGCTGGGTATAACCACATAGACAGCCAACCAAGAGACATGTTGCTGAGTATAACCACATAGACAGCCAACCAAGAGACATGTTGCTGGGTATAACCACATAGACAGCCAACCAAGAGACATGTTGCTGGGTATAACCACATAGACAGCCAACCAAGAGACATATTTCTGGGTATAACCAGATAGACAGCCAACCAAGAGACATATTGCTGGGTATAACCACATAGACAGCCAACCAAGAGACATGTTGCTGGGTATAACCACATAGACAGCCAACCAAGAGACATATTGCTGGGTATAACCACATAGACAGCCAACCAAGAGACATATTGCGGGGTATAACCACATAGACAGCCAACCAAGAGACATGTTGCTGGGTATAACCACATAGACAGCCAACCAAGAGACATATTGCTGGGTATAACCAGATAGACAGCCAACCAAGAGACATGTTGCTGGGTATAACCACATAGACAGCCAACCAAGAGACATGTTGCTGGGTATAACCACATAGACAGCCAACCAAGAGACATGTTGCTGGGTATAACCACATAGACAGCCAACCAAGAGACATGTTGCTGGGTATAACCAGATAGACAGCCAACCAAGAGACATGTTGCTGGGTATAACCACATAGACAGCCAACCAAGAGACATGTTGCTGGGTATAACCACATAGACAGCCAACCAAGTGTAACGGCAGTCTACTTCGTCCTCCTCCTCAGACGAGGAGAGGCGAGAAGGATCAGAGGACCAATACGCAGCGTGGTAATTTTCCATAATGAATTTAATCAACACAAAACAATACACTATACAAAATAACATACCGTCACAGTCCTAGCTGGTGCAGAACACAAACACAGAGACAGGAAATAACCACCCACAATCCCCAACACAAAACAAGCCACCTATATATGATTCTCAATCAGGGACAACGATTGACAGCTGTCTCTGATTGAGAACCATATCAGGCTGAACATAGAAACAGACGAACTAGGCACACAACATAGAATTCCCACCCAGCTCACGTCCTGACCAACACTCAACAAGCAAAACACATAAGAACTCTGGTCAGGACGTTACAGTACCCCCCCCTGAGGTGCGGACTCCGAACGCACCCCTAAAACTCAAGGGGAGGGTCTGGGTGGGCATCTGTCCGCGTTGGCGGCTCCGGCGGTGGACGAGGACACCACTCCACCACTGTCTTTGTCCCCCTCCTTAGCGTCCTTTGAGTGGCGACCCTCGCCCACGACCTTGGCCTAAGAATCCTCCCCAAGGCCCCCACATGATTTAGGAGGTAGCTCAGGACAGAGAGGTAGCTCAGGACAGAGAGGTAGCTCAGGACAGAGGGGTAGCTCAGGACAGAGGGGCAGCTCAGGACAGAAGGGCAACTCCGGACAGAGAGGCAGCTCAGGACGAATGGCAGCTCCGGACTGAATGGCAGCTCCGGACTGAGTGGCAGCTCCGGACTGAGTGGCAGCTCCGGACTGGGTGGCAGCTCCGGACTGGGTGGCAGCTCCGGACTGGGTGGCAGCTCCGGACTGGGTGGCAGCTCATGACTGTAGGGCAGCTCATGACTGTAGGGCAGCTCATGACTGGAGGGCAGCTCATGACTGGAGGGCAGCTCATGACTGGAGGGCAGCTCATGACTGGAGGGCAGCTCATGACTATAGGGCAGCTCATGACTATAGGGCAGCTCATGACTGTAGGGCAGCTCTGGCAGCTCCTGACTGGCTGGCGGTTCTGGCAGCTCCTGACTGTCTGGCGGCTCTGGCAGCTCCTGACTGGCTGGCGTCTCTGGCAGCTCCTGACTGGCTGGCGTCTCTGGCAGCTCCTGACTGGCTGGCGTCTCTGGCAGCTCCTGACTGGCTGGCGGCTCTGGCAGCTCCTGACTGGCTGGCGGCTCTGGCAGCTCCTGACTGGCTGGCGGCTCTGGCAGCTCCTGACTGGCTGGCGGCTCTGGCAGCTCCTGACTGACGGGCGGCTCTAGCGGCTCCTGACTGACGGACGGCTCTAATGGCTCGGGACAGACGGGCGGCTCTAATGGCTCGTGGCAGACGGATGACTCAGATGGCGCTGGGCAGACAGATGGCTCAGATGGCGCTAGGCAGACGGATGGCTCAGACGGCGCTGGGCAGACGGATGGCTCAGATGGCGCTGGGCAGACGGATGGCTCAGACGGCGCTGGGCAGACGGATGGCTCAGACGGCGCTGGGCAGACGGATGGCTCAGACGGTGCTGGGCAGACGGATGGCTCAGACGGCGCTGGGCAGACGGATGGCTCAGACGGCGCTGGGCAGACGGATGGCTCAGATGGTGCTGGGCAGGCAGGCAGTGCAGGCAGCTCAGACGGCGCTGGGCAGGCAGGCAGCTCAGACGGCGCTGGACAGATGAGCAGTGCAGGCGGCGTTGAGCAGACGAGCAGTGCAGGCAGTTCAGACGGGGCTGGGCAGGCAGGCAGCTCAGACGGCGCTGGACAGACGAGCAGTGCAGGCGGCGTTGGGCAGACGGCCGACTCTGACCTGCTGAGGCGCACAGTAGGCCTGGTGCGTGGTGCCGGAACTGATGGTACCGGACTGGAGACACGCACCTCAAGGCTAGTGCGGGGAGCAGGAACAGGGCACACTGGACTCTCGATGCGCACTATAGGCCTGGTGCGTGGTACCGGCACTGGTGGTACCGGGCTGAGGGCACGCACCTCAGGGCGAGTGCGGGGAGAAGGCACAGTGCGTACAGGGCTCTGGAGACGCACAGGAGGCTTGGTGCGTGGTGCCGGAACTGGAGGTACTGGGCTGGAGACACGCACCACAGGGAGAGTGCGTGGAGGAGGAACAGGGCTCTGGAGACGCACTGGAAGCCTGGTGCGTGGTGTAGGCACTGGTGGTACTGGGCTGGAGCGGGAAGGTAGCGCCGGATATACCGGACCGTGCAGGCGTACTGGCTCCCTTGAGCACTGAGCCTGCCCAACCTTACCTGGTTGCATGCTCCCCGTAGCCCGTCCAGTGCGGGGAGGTGGAATAACCCGCACTGGGCTGTGTTGGCGAACCGGGGACACCATGCGTAAGGCTGGTGCCATGTACACCGGCCCGAGGAGACGTACTGGAGGCCAGATATGTAGAGCCGGCTTCATGGCACTTGGCTCAATGCTCACTCTAGCCCGCCCAGTGCGGGGAGGTGGAATAACCCGCACCGGGCTATGCACCCGTACAGGAGACACCGTGCGCTCTTTCGCATAACACGGTGTCTGCCCGTACTCCTGCTCTCCACGGTAAGCATGGGAAGTGGGCGCAGGTTTCCTACCTGCCCTCGCCACACTACCCTTTAGACCCCCCCCAAGAAATTTTTGGGGTTTCTTCACGGGCTTCCAGCCCCGCTTCCGTGCTGCCTCCTCAGACCACCGCTCCTGGGCTTTAGCTGCCTCCATCTCTTCCCGAGAGCGGCGATATTCTCCAACCTTAGCCCAGGGTCCTTCTCCGTTAAATATTTGCTCCCATGACCATTCCTCCTGGTACCGCTGCTGCTCGTTGCCACGCTGCTTGATCCTTGGTTGGTGGGTGGTTCTGTAACGGCAGTCTACTTCGTCCTCCTCCTCAGACGAGGAGAGGCGAGAAGGATCAGAGGACCAATACGCAGCGTGGTAATTTTCCATAATGAATTTAATCAACACAAAACAATACACTATACAAAATAACAAAAGAACATACCGTCACAGTCCTAGCTGGTGCAGAACACAAACACAGAGACAGGAAATAACCACCCACAATCCCCAACACAAAACAAGCCACCTATATATGATTCTCAATCAGGGACAACGATTGACAGCTGTCTCTGATTGAGAACCATATCAGGCTGAACATAGAAACAGACGAACTAGACACACAACATAGAATTCCCACCCAGCTCACGTCCTGACCAACACTCAACAAGCAAAACACATAAGAACTCTGGTCAGGACGTTACACCAAGAGACATGTTGCTGGGTATAACCACATAGACAGCCAACCAAGAGACATGTTGCTGGGTATAACCAGATAGACAGCCAACCAAGAGACATGTTGCTGGGTATAACCACATAGACAGCCAACCAAGAGACATATTGCTGGGTATAACCACATAGACAGCCAACCAAGAGACATATTGCTGGGTATAACCACATAGACAGCCAACCAAGAGACATGTTGCTGGGTATAACCACATAGACAGCCAACCAAGAGACATATTGCTGGGTATAACCACATAGACAGCCAACCAAGAGACATATTGCTGGGTATAACCACATAGACAGCCAACCAAGAGACATGTTGCTGGGTATAACCACATAGACAGCCAACCAAGAGACATATTGCTGGGTATAACCACATAGACAGCCAACCAAGAGACATATTGCTGAGTATAACCACATAGACAGCCAACCAAGAGACATGTTGCTGGGTATAACCACATAGACAGCCAACCAAGAGACATGTTGCTGGATATAACCACATAGACAGCCAACCAAGAGACATATTGCTGGGTATAACCACATAGACAGCCAACCAAGAGACATGTTGCTGGGTATAACCACATAGACAGCCAACCAAGAGACATGTTGCTGGGTATAACCACATAGACAGCCAACCAAGAGACATATTGCGGGGTATAACCACATAGACAGCCAACCAAGAGACATGTTGCTGGGTATAACCACATAGACAGCCAACCAAGAGACATGTTGCTGGGTATAACCACATAGACAGCCAACCAAGAGACATGTTGCTGAGTATAACCACATAGACAGCCAACCAAGAGACATATTGCTGGGTATAACCACATAGACAGCCAACCAAGAGACATGTTGCTGGGTATAACCACATAGACAGCCAACCAAGAGACATGTTGCCAGGTATAACCACATAGACAGCCAACCAAGAGACATGTTGCTGAGTATAACCACATAGACAGCCAACCAAGAGACATGTTGCTGGGTATAACCACATAGACAGCCAACCAAGAGACATGTTGCTGGGTATAACCACATAGAACTATAAGGCTTTCTTTCCTTGGCCTAAGCTAAGAAATGCACACTAAAAATGAATGTAAGAGATATATTTCCCCCAGATTATGTATGTTGGTAGGATGTAAAGCATATAGCAGTCCTGACTTCTTTTGGCCAGAATATAAATTCCTACTAAACTGAATGGAAGAGCCATGGTTCCCCAAGATGACAGGCAAGAGGTAAAGAATATCAGGCTCATCATTCAACAATAGCCTACACACTGCAACATATCAAAATCAATAGAAACCACATTCCTGTTGTTGAAAGTACCAACAGATGCTAGAACCTTGAGAATGGTTTACCAAGAAAAAACGTCCAAACGGACTAATTCAAGTTAGAAAGGAGTAGAACGTCCAAACAGACTAATTCAAGTTAAAAAGGAGTAGGACGCCCAAACGGACTAATTCAAGTTAAAAAGGAGTAAAACGTCCAAACGGACTAATTCAAGTTAAAAAAGGAGTAGAACGTCCAAACAGACTAATTCAAGTTAAAAAGGAGTAAAACGTCCAAACAGACTAATTCAAGTTAAAAAAGGAGTAGAACGTCCAAACGGACTAATTCAAGTTAAAAAGGAGTAGGACGTCCAAACGGACTAATTCAAGTTAAAAAGGAGTAGGACGTCCAAACAGACTAATTCAAGTTAAAAAGTAGTAGGACGTCCAAACAGACTAATTCAAGTTAAAAAGGAGTAGGACGTCCAAACAGACTAATTCAAGTTAAAAAGGAGTAGAACGTCCAAACGGACTAATTCAAGTTAAAAAGGAGTAGGACGTCCAAACGGACTAATTCAAGTTAAAAAAGGAGTAGAACGTCCAAACAGACTAATTCAAGTTAAAAAGGAGTAGGACGTCCAAACGGACTAATTCAAGTTAAAAAGGAGTAGGACGTCCAAACGGACTAATTCAAGTTAAAAAGGAGTAGGACGTCCAAACGGACTAATTCAAGTTAAAAAGGAGTAGAACGTCCAAACAGACTAATTCAAGTTAAAAAGGAGTAGGACGTCCAAACGGACTAATTCAAGTTAAAAAGGAGTAGAACGTCCAAACGGACTAATTCAAGTTAAAAAGGAGTTGGAGCACTCATCAAAAAGGCAGAGATTGATTTCTTATTGCTCACTTTAATCCACTAGAACCTGCACCCCTGAAATATAACCAGGTAAGACAAGCAAAGAGAACTGTTAGCCGAGCGCTTTTAAGGCTCTCACACCTCGCACCGAATGTGGATCTACCGTTTATCTTCAGATCGTTCAGCCCGCTGTGTTTTAGGGACCACCCGCTGTAGATGTCGGACTGCCGTCATTTTTCACGCGATTCTACAAGTTAAATCGGTGCGCACTCGGTTCGCAAATGACATTCAGAGGTGCTAAGTACTCTGAACCAGCAGATGCTATTGGTGTGACTGAGCCTTACTCTGTGGCTTGTTTAAACTTTCAGTGTCACAGCCACTGCTTGGAGAATGGAGAGCCCAGTTAGACACTCTGTGACTGCGTGTGTCTGATTTAATATCTCAGTGGGATGCCAATAGCAGCCAGTGGATTACGGTCGGGCTGAAAGGCAACGCAGCAGCAGGGGGTCCTGGATTAGAGCGGCCAGTGAATGGCGAGGCACGCAGTGGAGACAAGTGGGGACAAGCCGAGACAACTCCCTCACACTCACACACTTATCAGCACCGCGAGGGACTCCAGGAGAAGCCTACCCCACCCACCCACCCACCCACTTATCGGGAGCTATGGATCCTCGTGGCGGGAGTGTGGCTCAATCACAGGGTTCAGTCAAGAGGCTGGGTTTCCAAAAGCCTTCCTAGCTAAGGTAGTAGTTTAGTTCTCTTGAAAGCTGAGGCCGGGATTTAAACAAACCGCAATCCGTAGACAGCGTACTGCACTTGACATTTAAAGACCATTTCCCTGTAGTTCTCCCATGTTTCTTCTCACTTACACAAGCGTTTAACACACCGTTTCTTGGTTTAAAGTAGTGGTATTCAAACTTTTTTGGCGGGAACCCCATTTTTTTTGCCAGAATTTCTGACAACCCCGCCCCACCCCAAATCTAATGATACAACCTTAAAATCTGCAAATTTTAAGGTCAAAAATAACCTTAAATTCTTTAAACCAATAAAAACATTTACTCCCCAAAAATATTTTTCAAATTATCTTTCTCAAAAACTTTTGTATATTGTCCAATAAAATAATCTGTACTCTATTTTTTGTTGTTGAAATTTGGCGACCCCACTGCAATAGGTGTCGTGACCCCGACTTTGAATAGCACTGTTTGAAAAGAACTCTTTGTGATAGAATGACTGACATTATCATGTGAGAGCTACTGTTCCTGAGCTTTTCTTCTGGGATATTAAGTATGTTGCTGTCTATGTCTATCTACACTGAGTGTAAACTATCAAAATAAAGAAAGTCGCACACTCCATGTATAAACTCCCAGAAATGTAATGGGTATTTACCAATGTTTCGGCATCACTGTGCCTTCCTCAGGGTCTGTGATGCCGAAACGCTGGTAAATACCCATTAAATTGCTGGGAGTTTATACATGCAGTGTGCGACTTTCTTTATTTTGATAGTTTATAGTTTATTGGCCATTAGTCAGCACCTCCACACAAACTATTATTCTGGGTGTGCGCCAGCTCATGTTTTTGAATCTACTATTATCTACACTGAGTGTACACAACATTATGGACACAACATTAAGACAGCTGAGACATGGATTGTGTATGTGTGCCCTTCAGAGGGTGAATGGGCAAGACAAAATATTGAAGTGCCTTTGAATGGGGTATGGTAGTAGGTGCCAGGCACACCGCTTTTAAAAAATCTAGAACTGCAACGCTGCTGGGTTTTTTCAACAGTTTCCTGTGTGTGTCAAGAATGGTCCACCACCCAAAGGACATCCAGCCAACTTGACACAACCGTGAGAAGCATTGGAGTCAACATGGGCCAGCATTCCTGTGGAAGGCTTTTGACACCTTGTAGAGTCCATGCCCGGATGAATTGAGGCTGTTCTGGGGGCAAAGGGGGGGAGGGGTGTCCTTAATGTATTGTACACTCAGTGTGTATCTATACGTCTATCTATCTATACTTGTCAGAAAGGGAAAGTGACTGGTGCTGCTGTGACGTCTGTGACGGTGAGCTGCAGGGATTGTCCCTCCATGGAGTTGGGAAATGGGATTGAGGGTATAAAATGATGTGTCCCTGATGGGATTTTCAGGCCTCAAGTAAATCCTGTTAAATTGCAGTTTATTTGTGTACGTGTCTGTTTGTTTGTGTGTCAGAGAGAGAGAGAGAGAGAGAGAGAGAGAGAACCTACTGAACTCTCAGTCAACTATGCTTGTTGGGACAACTCGGCTGCCACCTGTTTTGGAGGGAAACAGAATCACAATATCAGAGATGAGCAGCTTAATAAAACACAGCCGTTTCTACCAACTGCTGTGAGGAGTTGGAATGGAATGTTACTGTGTCAAACTGATCACAGCGATGGCGGTAGAATTCTTACTAACTTTGGAATCATCTACAGGTGGAAATGATTATGTGTTGCTGTCACAGTCACAATGGTAACCATACGCACACAGGCAGACACAGACACACACACACACACACACACACACACACACACACACACACACACACACACACACACACACACACACACACACACACACACACACACACACACACACACACACACACACACACACAATATGGTGGCTGGTCTCGCTGTCTCCAGCCCAGCCACAGACTCATGGTGCAGATTGAGACTCCCTATAGGGAGATGCCAACAGTTCACATGCATCTGAAGGAAGGGGGAATCATACATGAAGAGAGAGAGCAACCCACATTACCACACCTCATAGACAGAAGTCAGGATACAGTAAAGATGATTAAGTAGGCTACATACAGATTCCTTAGTTGTATCACTAACAGTGATGACAATATGGGAGGGCCTAGAAGCCTAGCAGGTGAGGCTAGCTGTATACTCATAGGGTTGGTTTCCCAGACACAGATTAGGACTAGTCCTGGACTAAAAAGCATTCTCAATGGAGAATCTCTATTAAATGTGCTTCTTTGTCCAGACAATAGGCTTAATCTATGTCTGGCCATACTATCTGCTGCTATGAGACTGGGAGTAGGTGACACGCTCATATTGTGGATAGTTTCGACATGAGGTGTCTGTGTGGTGATGGCCAGCCAGCCTCCTGGACCTACACAGAGAGTAGAGACAGAACTGCCATAAAGACCGTAGCGAAACCTGACTCACTCGAGCTGAGAGGCGAGGGCTCCTATTCACAAATTGTCTCAGAGAATAGGGGCTCTATTTTGGGCTGGCGGTAAGGAGGCGCAAGTGTCAAACGCACGTTAGTTTGCAATTTCGTCTTGTAAAAACTGCCGCACGGGCATTTTCCAGCCCTTACGCCAGGTTCGGCAATTTAACTGTCTAACATCGATTGACTTGCGCTGAGGTGGGAGGGGTGGAAATGTTTGAGGTGTGTCCTTAAAAACGCGTGCCAATACGGCAATTTCAGTGAGCCTAACTGGGGATATTTAAGAGATATTTAAGAGATATTTAAGAGACTTAAAGCGGATCATAGAGGTATTGTAATTGGTTGTGGTATTGATTTTGCCAGTGGAGGCGCACACAGTAGCATAATATACATCACCAATGTTTATAAAAAAATCACAAGCAGCAAACAGTCATTTCCCTTTTTATATTGGACATTATTTTTTTCCAGCTTCTGTGAAACGTTTGTACTCATTATGTGCGATTCCCATTGCATGAAAGGTGTCAGTGCCTGTAGGAAGCCTGTTTAGGAAAATCAAGGTATTTAAAAAATGCGTCTTCCACTTTTCTCTGTAGGACCTAACTGTCAAATCGTGGGAATTCCGATCGATGTCTGTGGTGCCGAATCTGCTTGTAGGCTATATTTACCTGTTTGTTTGTTTACTTGTCACATGGTAAAGTCTCTACTGGCCATAGATAGATATATTTGGGAGCATGTCACGTTCCTGACCTGTTTTCTCTTGTTTTTGTATGTGTTTAGTTGGTCAGGGCGTGAGTTGGGGTGGGCATTCTATGTTATGTGTTTCTATGTTTAGGTTCATTGTCATTTAGCCTGATATGGTTCTCAATCAGGGACAGGTGTTTTACGTTTCCTCTGATTGAGAACCATATTTAGGTAGGTTGTTCACACTGTTTGTTTGTGGGTGGTTGTCTTCCGTGTTTGTGTCTGTGCACCATACGGGACTGTTTCGTTTGTTCGTTCGTTTGTGTAGTCTGTACCTGTTCATGCGTTCTTCGTGTTTATGTAAGTTCTATAGTTCAGGTCTGTCTACATCGTTTATTTGTTTTTTAGTTTGTTGAAGTATTTTCGTGTTTTCGTCTTTACTTTAATAAACATCATTATGTCCACATTCCACGCTGCGCTTTGGTCCAATCCCTACTCCTCCTCTTCGGACGAAGAGGAGGAGGACAACCGTTACAGAGCAGTAACGGTGAGTGTACATTCCCCCTTTCTTTTCACTCGCGTGAAAAGTTTGGATGTGCGTAAAACCCTCTGTAGTCTACGTTGTTTTAGGCCTAATATTATAAGCCCACGGGGAGCTTTAAAACAAGTTGTTTAGTTTTATTCCATTTTGATTGGAATTATTCACTGTGTTTTTAGATGTTACCAATAGTGAATGTAATCTGGCTTATTGACAACGTTAGACACGTCCATGGCTCAGACAAAATGCATTTTACAGTAGGCTTAAATCACTGGGAATGCTATGTTAACAATATATTTACATATTCAAGCCATGCAATTACTGTTCAAAAACATATTCAACATATTTAGCAAATATGGGATAGGCCGACATTTTGTTATTTTGTTTGTGTAGACTATTTAACAAAATAGGCTACAACGGACTAATATTCGAATCGGCGTGGATGACAACACAATACATAAAAGACTGTAAAAACACAACTTCAAGAAGACACATATTTAGCCATTCTGATTGGCCATTGAGGGGTCAAGCCTCGACACACATTCAACCTGTTTATTCATCAAAGCCCAGCTCTTTCACTTCTCCGCCCTGTACTGCGTCCTTAATTCTGGTTATGAAAATAGAATAAATATTTCTGACACCCCGAACCTATAGCTACCGCCAGTGCTTAGATTTTCCATTGCATTATTGCATTAGGTTTGTTAAAATAGAGCCGTAGGAGTGCTGATCTAGGACCAGTTTCATCTTTTAGATCAAATTGAATAAGATTACATGGACGGGGGAACTGATCCTAGACCAACCCTCCTACGCTTTATAAATATGGCCCATTCACCCCTGGGCTCGTCTTCAGACTATAGCAGTGCTGATCTAGGACAAGTTTTGCCATTTAGATTATAATGAATATTATTACTTGGACAAGTGGGGGGGATCTGATCCTAGATCAGCACTTCTACTCTGAGTTATGAATTTGGGTCCAGGCCAGTAAAACCACCCCTATCTGGCTGGGCCTCAGCCCCGACCCTCCCAGCCCACAGACCATGCATACCTCTCCAGTTAAACTGTAACCACTAATCACAACAAGGCCTCACCGTTTCCTCCTTGGAACAGATCATTCATGTACTCGGGGGGTTTTTCATTAAACTGTATTTAGTGTAGTCCCCCCAGTCCTGATCACCTGAATGGGATGGGACGTCCCAGAAGAGAACAGTTGAAGTCAGGAACTAAGGTAGGATATGCCATGGTGAACTTGAAGGCTCTCCTGCGCTATGGGTTCAGTGCTGTTTGTCTGCAGTGCTGCAT
Source organism: Salvelinus namaycush (assembly GCF_016432855.1). NCBI lineage: Eukaryota > Metazoa > Chordata > Actinopteri > Salmoniformes > Salmonidae > Salvelinus > Salvelinus namaycush. Next base: position 137,636 of record NW_024060042.1, read on the forward strand.
TTCCAAAAGAAACACTGACAATTCTGTGCCTCACCCCCAGGCGCCACCTCGCCCTACAGTACCCCTCTCTCCCTCCTCTACCTCCAGCTGCCCTGTGTTTCTGGAGTGAGAGAACTGCAGCTCTGAGACATCTTAAAAACAATAGACAGACCAGACAACTTGATGGGGGAAAGTCGGGGTATTAACACAGAAGGCAGGAGGAAAGCCAAAGTTATAACAAAAACAGAAGTTAACAAAACAATGGAGAGCAGTTCATTTGATGAAGTTCTTTCTAGGTTTTTGTCTATAGTTTGTTGGTTGACAATAACAGTAATAACAGACAATAACAGCAATGACTAGGTAATATAGGTCATACTGAACATTAAGCTCCCAAATGAGAGCTCTGCATCTAGAGCTTGCAAGAGCTCTAAAACGGTATGAGATCTCTACTATATGAGCTCTGAACATTAGACAAAGTTAGTTGCATTCAATCTTTTCTAGGTTTTAATCCCTAGGTCATACTTAACATTTAGCTCCCAAATGAGAGCTCTGCACCTAGAGTTTGCAGGAGCTCTGATGAGTAACATCTCTTTTTTTACAAAACTATACTAAGCATTCTCTACTGTAGCGCTTGCAAACACTCTAAAGCCGTCTGAGAGCTCTAATATATGATCTCTAGCGGTAACATTAACATTTAGTTACCAAATGAGAGCTCTACATTTAGAGCATGCAGGAGCTTTAAAGGTGTCTGAGAGCTCTACTATATGAGCTCTGGTCAGTAACATTAATTACCAAATGAGAGCTCTACTATATGAGCTCTGGTCAGTAACATTAATTACCAAATGAGAGCTCTACTATATGAGCTCTGGTCAGTACCATTAATTACCAAATGAGAGCTCTACTATATGAACTCTGGTCAGTACCATTAATTACCAAATGAGAGCTCTACTATATGAGCTCTGGTCAGTACCATTAATTACCAAATGAGAGCTCTACTATATGAGCTCTGGTCAGTACCATTAATTACCAAATGAGAGCTCTACTATTTGAGCTCTGGTCAGTAACATTAATTACCAAATGAGAGCTCTACTATATGAGCTCTTGTCAGTAACATTAATTACCAAATGAGAGCTCTACTATTTCAGCTCTGGTCAGTACCATTAATTACCAAATGAGAGCTCTACTATTTCAGCTCTGGTCAGTAACATTAATGACCAAATGAGAGCTCTACTATTTGAGCTCTGGTCAGTAACATTAATTATCAAATGAGAGCTCTACTATATGAGCTCTGGTCAGTACCATTAATTACCAAATGAGAGCTCTACTATTTGAGCTCTGGTCAGTAACATTAATTACCAAATGAGAGCTCTACTATTTGAGCTCTGGTCAGTAACATTAGTTACCAAATGAGAGCTCTACTATATGAGCTCTGGTCAGTAACATTAATTACCAAATGAGAGCTCTACTATATGAGCTCTGGTCAGTACCATTAATTACCAAATGAGAGCTCTACTATTTGAGCTCTGGTCAGTAACATTAATTACCAAATGAGAGCTCTACTATATGAGCTCTGGTCAGTAACATTAATTATCAAATGAGAGCTCTACTATATGAGCTCTGGTCAGTAACATTAATTATCAAATGAGAGCTCTACTATTTGAGCTCTGGTCAGTAACATTAATTATCAAATGAGAGCTCTACTATATGAGCTCTGGTCAGTAACATTAATTATCAAATGAGAGCTCTACTATTTGAGCTCTGGTCAGTAACATTAATTATCAAATGAGACTATGTAGAGCTTGCAGAAACTCTAACGCTGTCAGAAAGCTCTGCGGTAGGGTAGTCATATGCTAACCTGACAGCAGCAGTTTAACTGGGACCACAGCTGGTTTGTATTATTATTTACTTACGTGGCCAACACTCTCCCTGGATTCTCCGGTATACAGACCCACAATAATATAGATCTATTATAACACTGCAACAATGCAATATGTAAATATAAGGAAGGCACGTGAATATGTACAGGTGTAGGATCATAATTTAATCACCCTGTTGTTGCAGGAAATGCAAACTTGTAACGTATTCAAGGCTAAAAAGGCTTTTAAAGTTTGGAATTTCCACTCTAAAATGTCAGACTTGATTTGCTCTAACTAAAAATGTATCAACCCCTACAAAAAGTCCATGAATTTCCTGTTGCTGCAGGATTATTTTTCTGCAGTGAGAATCTGGTCGAATTAAGATTCTACATATGTAAATGTGTGTTTGTTCTAGGGGAGAGAGAGAGTGGAGTGAGAGGAGAGAGAGTGTGGAGAGAGACAATGATATTCAATAAGTGGCTGAGGAGAAATAGAAAGACAGATTGAAAGAGGGAGTGATTCTGTAAGGGGGATGAGAAAGGACGGAGGGAGGGAGGAAGAAAGAAAAAAAAGTGTATGAGGCATTTGTGAGAGAGAAATAAGGCCCTCAAGTCTGGGCCTGGTCTTGGCTCTGTGTCTGCCTGTGCCTGGGCAAATCCCATTCCTGTCAGCAGAGAGCTCCCTCTGAGGCTCTGCCCTTGCCCCGCCTCTTCACTCCTCCTCCACCCACCTCCCATGCCTGACTCCCTGTGACTCCTTCTGTCTCTTTTTTTTAACTCCCTCCTCTTTCACTTTCTCCTTCCCTTCATTCTTTCTCTCCCCTCCCTCCCCTCATTCCTCTCCTCCCCTGCTCCCCTACACCCACCTTCTGACTTCAGCTCCCCCCTCTCTCCCTCCTTCTCTTTCATTCCCTCCGTTTCTACCTCCTTTTCTTTCTGTCTCCCCCACTTTCAATGAGTTCCCAGCTCTATAACTATATAACTCCTGCAATACATAAGACATTATTAATCGTATAGACATACTGTATGCAGAGAGGAAAACACAGTTTGGTCTGTAACTATTTACCCTCAGTATGGGGATGTTGCCAGCACAAATTTTATTCATATGTGCCCCATAGCTGTTTTCTGCCAATGTGGGAACTTATATAAGTTTGGAAAGTCTATGCAGATGTCATGTAAAAAACCAGCCATTCAGCCTCTCTTGGACGACAATAGAAGTTGAATAAACAAATAAACAAAATCGACATAAGTTTATTTCTGAAAAATAGCATTCATCAGAATATGCGGTGCAGATGTTGCCATGTAAATAGAATGACTAGAAAGGACAGTCCCTTTCACGTCAATGTTCGGTGATGGGTGGACACCTACTCAGCCTACTAACCAGCTGATGCTGAGCTAGTGAGGACGCTAGATACCGGATCCTGGATGCTGGCTCTGTAAAGGAAGTGACAGTTCACGTCTGTCCTCCTCCCACTCTTTAACACTGTCAGCTGACTCACACTCTCATAACGTTGGAGATCCAAAGCTCTGTCCATCACCCGGCCGCCATCCAGTAGAAAACACTGCTCTTAAAAAAAAAAAAAATATGTCAGAGCCTGCATCGTTCTCTCTAGGGCTCCATACTGTTCCCTATGTCAGAGCCGGCATCGTTCTCTCTAGGGCTCCATACTGTTCCCTATGTCAGAGCCGGCATCGTTCTCTCTAGGGCTCCATGCTGTTCCCTATGTCAGAGCCGGCATTGTTCTCTCTAGGGCTACATACTGTTCCCTATGTCAGAGCCGGCATCGTTCTCTCTAGGGCTCCATACTGTTCCCTATGTCAGAGCCGGCATCGTTCTCTCTAGGGCTCCATACTGCTCCCCATGTCAGAGCCGGCATCGTTCTCTCTAGGGCTCCATACTCTTCCCTATGTCAGAGCCGGCATCGTTCTCTCTAGGGCTCCATACTGTTCCCTATGTCAGAGCCGGCATCGTTCTCTCTAGGGCTCCATACTGTTCCACATTCTTTCTTCCATGTTTCCTTCCCTAAGCAGCACACGTGAAGTGTGTTAAGTATTGTGTGTAGTATTGTGCGTGTAGAGCAGAGTAGAGTATGGGAGTGTTAGCTTCTTCTTCTCTGGTACTGAATATATCCGGAGTATGTTTAATGGAACCCAGCGGAACAGAGCAGAGATAGAAAGACAGATTATAGCTTTTTTAATGCCCATGTTTGGAGAGATCTTTCTAGATTATCGCACAAACACACATAAGGATGCACACACTCATACGCACTCACGCACACACACACACACACACACCCCTCCACTGCAGGCTCTCCCCTGCCTGGTTGGCTTTGCAGAGGCAGACCTCCCCTGCAGGCTCTCCCCTGCCTGGTTGGCTTTGCAGAGGCAGACCTCCCCTGCAGGCTCTCCCCTGCCTGGTTGGCTTTGCAGAGGCAGACCTCCCCTGCAGGCTCTCCCCTGCCTGGTTGGCTTTGCAGAGGCAGACCTCCCCTGCAGGCTCTCCCCTGCCTGGTTGGCTTTGCAGAGGCAGACCTCCCCTGAAGGCAGTACAGCAGAAATGAGCACAAGGTCAGAGAAGGAATGTAGAGGAATGGCACCTGCCCAACCCATTTAAAACACCAGGACAAACACACAGGCACACATACACGCACACACACGCACGTACACACACACTCACACACACACAGGCATGAATGCACACACACAGGCATGAACACACACACACACACACACACACACACACACACACACACACACACACACACACACACACACACACACACACACACACACACACACACACACACACACACACACGCAGGTAGACAGACAGAGACAGGGTAGTTGCTCTGGATAGATTCAGGGTTCACAGGTGGTGTTTTAAGGCTTTAGTCACATTGTTGAAGTCAAACAGTCATCACACAGGTGACCCTGGCCGTGACCCCACTCGCCAAGGGTGTCTCAGGGGGAGTTGGGATATGTAAAAAACTGAATCTAATTCACACATGCGTATTAATACATACTTGTATTCATGTGTGAAATAGGACAAATATAAGCACCCACAAAATGACTATATTATGAGGTATGGTGTGGGATAGATAGTATTGTGTAGGGTTACCATTCAGGCTGCAGGATCTATGGCTGAAAGGTAGAGGATATGACCTTCTAGCTAGGCATCTGTAGGCTAAGCTTTGGGTGAATGCTGTTGGATCTATAAGAATCTATGTATTGGGGAGATATAGGAGATGGTTATAGCATGTGAAGGGTATAGGCTTCGGGTGTGCAAACAGCCAACCACTGTGGCTGAACTCTCCATGAGATCTGGTCGTAATGTTCCCTCCCTCTGTGGTGAAATCCAGAGAGCCAGCCAGCTGTAAGCCACTGGGTAATGTTCCAAAAGTCTGCTCTCTCTCCCACGCAGTTAACAGCCCACTGGCCTGGGGATTAATAGGGCTGACTAGCGTTTGGAAAGAGTGGAAATTGTGCATGATAAGGAACGACACCCTCTGCCATATTTCAGCACCAGTTTGGAGGGGGACCAGGGGCGAGAAGGTTGGACCCTCGCAGTGACAGCATGAGGAATGGGGGGACTGGTGGGCCGAGACCAACTAGAGCAGCTTGAAGGCATCCGCATTCTGCCCAGACCAAACAGTTCAGAAGACGTTGTGTACATATTAGGACCACTTTTTTGTTCGTTTTTGTTCGTTTTTGGGCTGTTTTTCTCCAGGCAAGCTGAAGTCGACGCCCCTTCGTCTGCGATTGGTCAACTGTAGAGATTCTTTAATAAAGTCTGCTGCAACTTAATAACACAAGGTCCGTTCTGCTCTCCCCTTCCTGGGAAGCTGAGTTCTTCTTCAATAGCCAGGGTAACATGATAGGAGCTACAGCTTTATGAAGCAGCTCCTCGGGAGTGGCGCTGTGGTGTCCAGGGCTTTCACTGTGGTCGGACACGTAGAATGTAAAAAGAGGGTGTAAAGTTACCAGTTCAGAATTCCTGGGCCGGCGCGCCCTGTCCCTGGGGGGAACCGGGTGAGGGGAGACACCTGTGCACCAGCCACGCTACGTTAGTGCTTAGTGTCAGCATCGAGAGGAGAGGGGGGATGGAGCACCAGATGTACAGCAGGAGGCAGAAGCTCTGGCCAGGATGTGTTTGTGTGTGTGTGGGTGTTTTCAGGCTCCCAAAAGCAAAGCATATTGAGATGGGAAGAAAACAGGAAGAAGGAGAAACACAAAAACAGCAGAGAGCAATTAGCAGACAAACTGACGTATGTGTGTGTGTGTGTGTGTGTGTGTGTGTGTGTGTGTGTGTGTGTGTGTGTGTGTGTGTGTGTGTGTGTGTGTGTGTGTGTGTGTGTGTGTGTGTGTGTGTGTGTGTGTGTGTGTGGGTGGGTGGGTGTGTGTGTGTGTGTGTGAGAAAGAGAGAGAGAGAGGGCTGGGCGGTCGACGTGGATGGGATGGTTTAGCCTCCAATGAGAGAGGGAGAGAGCCAGACTGTACTGTGGGATCATTGGAGATAGCTAGCATCTTTAAAAATGGGGGTGTCCTCCTCAGTGTTGGTGTTCCATACCTCTATGTCTCTCCTTCTGCCTGCCTCTTGTAGCCTTTCTCTCACACACGCTCGTAGGCATATGTAGGAACATGCACGCACGTAGGCAGGCGAGCACACACACACACACACACACACACACACACACACACACACACACACACACACACACACACACACACACACACACACACACACACACACACACACACACACACACACACACACACACACACACACACACACACACACACACACTGTTCTCCTTCTCTGTGGGTCTGACAACTTTACTGTAACCTGTTTTATCCTCTCTTCTCCTCTCTTTTCCTCACACGGGGTTGCCTGTTTTCTCCTCTCTTTTCCTCACACGGGGCGCCTGTTTTCTCCTCTCTTCTTCTCTCCTCTCCTCACACGGGGTGCCTGTTTTCTCCTCTCTTCTCCTCTCTTCTCCTCACACGGGGCGCCTGTTTTCTCCTCTCTTCTCCTCACACGGGGCGCCTGTTTTCTCCTCTCTTCTCCTCACACGGGGCACCTGTTTTCTCCTCTCTTCTCCTCACACGGGGCGCCTGTTTTCTCCTCTCTTCTCCTCACACGGGCGCCTGTTTTCTCCTCTCTTCTCCTCACACGGGCGCCTGTTTTCTCCTCTCTTCTCCTCACACGGGGCACCTGTTTTCTCCTCTCTTCTCCTCACACGGGCGCCTGTTTTCTCCTCTCTTCTCCTCATACGGGGCACCTGTTTTCTCCTCTCTTCTCCTCACACGGGGATCCTGTTTTCTCCTCTCTTCTCCTCACACGGGCGCCTGTTTTCTCCTCTCTTCTCCTCACACGGGGCACCTGTTTTCTCCTCTCTTCTCCTCACACGGGGATCCTGTTTTCTCCTCTCTTCTCCTCACACGGGCGCCTGTTTTCTCCTCTCTTCTCCTCACACGGGGATCCTGTTTTCTCCTCTCTTCTTCTCACACGGGGATCCTGTTTTCTCCTCTCTTCTCCTCACACGGGCGCCTGTTTTCTCCTCTCTTCTCCTCACACGGGGATCCTGTTTTCTCCTCTCTTCTCCTCACACGGGGCACCTGTTTTCTCCTCTCTTCTCCTCACACGGGGATCCTGTTTTCTCCTCTCTTCTCCTCACACGGGCGCCTGTTTTCTCCTCTCTTCTCCTCACACGGGCGCCTGTTTTCTCCTCTCTTCTCCTCACACGGGCGCCTGTTTTCTCCTCTCTTCTCCTCACACGGGGTGCCTGTTTTCTCCTCTCTTCTCCTCACACGGGCGCCTGTTTTCTCCTCTCTTCTCCTCACACGGGGATCCTGTTTTCTCCTCTCTTCTCCTCACACGGGGCGCCTGTTTTCTCCTCTCTTCTCCTCACACGGGGCGCCTGTTTTCTCCTCTCTTCTCCTCACACGGGGATCCTGTTTTCTCTGAGTGATACCTCCCTCTTTGCCCCCCCCTATCCCAAAAGCCTGGCAGCCAGACAAGGTCAACATGACAGCTTTTTTCTCTCCCTCTTTATCTGTCTCTCTGTTTCTGTGTCTTAGTTCAGCTGAGCGACAGGCTCCTTCCTAACACTGAGAGCCTTTCATCTTCTGGAGAGAACGAGAGGGAGGAGAGAACGAGAGCGAGAGAGAGAGTTAGCGGGAATGAAAGAGCGAGTGAGGGAAGTGAGAGAGAGGGGTAGCAAGAGAGAAACAGAGAGAGAGGGGAGGGAGTGAAAAAGAGAGCGATAAAAAGGGAGAGCGAGAGAATAGGAACAAGGCCAATAGACAGATGCAGAGGGACAGATGGAGGGAGAAAGAGATGGCAGGGGAGAGATAGAGGGGCATAATGGGAGCACTCAACTCTGATTTAACAAGTAGGCATGAAGCTTTTGTCAGAAAGATGCCAAAGTGGGACCTAACTAAAAATCTTCCAGAAATGGGAGTATACTTAAACCTCATATAACCACACCAGAGGGGTTGGGTCAACCTCTCTTTCGTATCGTCTGAGATCCCCAAAGATTGGAAAGCTGCCGCGGTTATCCCCCTCTTCAAAGGGGGAGACACTCTAGACCCAAACTGCTACAGACCTATATCTATCCTCCCCTGCCTTTCTAAGGTCTTCGAAAGCCAAGTTAACAAACAGATCACCGACCATTTTGAATCCCACCATACCTTCTCCGCTATGCAATCTGGTTTCCGAGCTGGTCATGGGTGCACCTCAGCCACGGTCAAGGTCCTAAACGATATCATAACTGCCATCGATAAGAGACAATACTGTGCAGCCGTATTCATCGACCTGGCTAAGGCTTTCGACTCTGTCAATCACCACATTCTTATCGGCAGACTCAACAGCTATGGTTTCACAAATGACTGCCTCGCCTGGTTCACCAACTACTTCTCAGATAGAGTTCAGTGTGTCAAATCAGAGGGCCTGTTGTCTGGACCTCTGGCAGTCTCTATGGGGGTGCCACAGGGTTCAATTCTCTGGCCGACTTTTTTCTCTGTATACATCAATGATGTCGCTCTTGCTGCTGGTGATTCTCTGATCCACCTCTTCGCAGACGACACCATTCTGTATGCTTCTGGCCCTTCTTTGGACACTGTGTTAACTAACCTCCAGACGAGCTTCAATGCCATACAACTCTTTTTCCGTGGCCTCCAACTGCTCTTAAATGCAAGTGAAACTAAATGCATGCTTTTCAACCGATTGCTGCCCGTCCGTCCAGCATCACTACTCTGGACGGTTCTGACTTAGAATACGTGGACAACTACAAATACCTAGGTGTCTGGTTAGACTGTAAACTCTCCTTCCAGACTCACATTAAGCATCTCCAATCCGAAATTAAATCTAGAATCGGCTTCCTATTTCGCAACAAAGCATCCTTCACTCATGCTGCCAAACATACCCTCGTAAAACTGACTATCCTGCCGATCCTTGACTTCGGCGATGTCATTTACAAAATAGCCTCCAACACTCTACTCAGACTACATCCAGTTTGCCACCACAGTGCCATCTGTTTTGTCACCAAAGCCCCATATACTACCCACCACTGCAACCTGTATGCTCTCGTTGGCTGGCCCTCGCTTTATATTCGTCGCCAAACCCACTGGCTTCAGGTCATCTATAAGCCTTTGCTAGGTAAAGCCCCGCCTTATCTCAGCTCACTGGTCACCATAGCAGCACCCGTAGCACGCGCTCCAACAGGTATATTTCACAGGTCACCCCCAAAGCCAATTCCTCTTTGGCCGCCTTTCCTTCCAGTTCTCTGCTGCCAATGACTGGAACAAATTGCAAAATTCACTGAAGCTGGAGACTCATATCTCCCTCACTAACTTTAAGCAGCAGCTGTCAGAGCAGCTCACAGGTCACTGCACCTGTACATAGCCCATCTGTAAATAGCCCATCCAACTACCCCATCCCCATACTGTTATTTATTTTGCTCCTTTACACCCCAGTATCTCTACTTGCACATTCATCTTCTGCACATCTATCACTCCAGTGTTTAATTGTAATTATTTCGCCACTATGGCCTATTTATTGCCTTACCTCCCTAATCTTACCTCATTTGCACACACTGTATATAGACCTTTTTTATGTTGTGTTATTGACTGTGTGTTTGTTTATTCCATGTGTAACTCTGTGTTGTTGTTTGTGTCGCACTGCTTTGCTTTATCTTGGCCAGGTCGCAGTTGTAAATGAGAACTTGTTCTCAACTAGCCTACCTTGTGAAATAATAAAACATTTAAAAAAATGCAGAAGACACATTTTGGTTGAATGCATTCAGTTGTGCAACTGACTAGTTATTCCCGAGTGGTGCAGCGGTCTAAGGCACTGCATCTCAGTGCAAGGGGTGTCACTACAGTCCCTGGTTCGAATCCAGGCTGTATCACATCCGTGATTGGGAGTCCCATAGGGCAGCGCACAATTGGCCCGGCGTCGTCCGGGTTTGGCCGGGGTAGGCCGTCATTGTAAATAAGAATTGTTTCTTAACTGACTTGCCAAGTTAAATAAAGAATGAAATAAATAAAAAATCCCCATTCCCTTTCATTATAAATAGCTAGCTAAATGAATGAGTCATCTTAAATAGAAACTGACATTGACAGCTTTGCAAGGCATGAACCTAGGAAAGGATTTCGCTCTCGTACCTGTAGTGGGGGTCATAGGAATAACCTGTCCAAATCTCCCTTTAGGCGCTCCGAAGTAGAAGTTGACCCTAACCACAGATCTAGGAACAGATTACCCGAACCCCAACAGGAAGATAAAATAATAAAAAATATGACCCTGGACCAGTGGTTATCTACCCACTCCCCTTTAGACACTAGGCTGCTCTGAGTCAATGCTGACATTCAGAATCAATGATGGAATAGCAGAGGACCAATTGAGTGGCAGGATCATTTACTTAGACCAGTGCAAACAAGCAGCAAGGACGCTTGGGAGTGATCAGGCATGGTGACAGAGAGTGGGAGTGATCAGGCATGGTGATAGAACGATGGAAATGCACATTTGTTGTGTATTTGAGTTTTAAAAAGGCTTCTAAAGTTTGTCATTTCCACTTAGAAGTTTCCGATTTGATTTGCCGTAAAGAAAAACGTATTAACCCCTACAAAAATGTCCATTAATTATAATCCACATAGTAATTCACATATCCTGTTGCTGCAGGATTATTTTCCTGCTTAAGCAAATTAGCTCAAATTAAGATCCTACATTTGTACGGTCGTGGCCAAAAGTTTTGAGAGTGACACAAATATACATTTTCACAAAGTTTGCTGCTTCAATGTCTTTAGATATTTTTGTCAGATGTTACTATGGAATACTGAAGTATAATTACAAGCATTTCATAAGTGTTAAAAGCTTTTATTGACAATTACATGAAGTTGATGCAAAGAGTCCATTTTTGCAGTGTTGACCCTTCTTTTTCAAGACCTCTGCTATCCGCCCTGGCATGCTGTCAATTAACTTCTGGGCCACATCCTGACTGATGGCAGCCTATTCTTGCATAATCAATGCTTGGAGTTTGTCAGAATTTGTGGGTTTTTGTTTGTCCACCCGCCTCTTGAGGATTGACCACAAGTTCTCAATGGGATTAAGGTCTGGGAAGTTTCCTGGCCATGGACCCAAAATATCAATGTTTTGTTCCCCGAGACACTTAGTTATCACTTTTGCCTTATGGCAAGGTGCTCCATCATGCTGGAAAAGGCATTGTTCGTCACCAAACTGTTCCTGGATGGTTGGGAGAAGTTGCTCTCGGAGGATGTGTTGGTACCATTCTTTATTCATGGCTGTGTTCTTAGGCAAAATTGTGAGTGAGCCCACTCCCTTGGCTGAGAAGCAACCCCACACATGAATGGTCTCAGGATGCTTTACTGTTGGCATGACACAGGACTGATGGTAGCGCTCACCTTGTCTTCTCCGGACAAGCTTTTTTTCGGATGCCACAAAAACAATCGGAAAGGAGATTCATCAGAGAAAATGACTTTACCCCAGTCCTCAGCAGTCCAATCCCTGTACCTTTTGCAGAATATCAGTCTGTCCCTGATGTTTTTCCTGGAGAGAAGTGGCTTCTTTGCTGCCCTTCTTGACACCAGGCCATCCTCCAAAAGTCTTTGCCTCACTGTGCATGCAGATGCACTCACACCTGCCTGCTGACATTCCTGAGCAAGCTCTGTACTGGTGGTGCCTCGATCCTGCAGCTGAATCAACTGTAGGAGACGATCCTGGCGCTTGCTGGACTTTCTTGGGCGCCCTGAAGCCTTCTTCACAACAATTGAACCGCTCTCCTTGAAGTTCTTGATGATCCGATAAATGGTTGATTTAGGTGCAATCTTACTGGCAGCAATATCCTTGCCTGTGAAGCACTTTTTGTGCAAAGCAATGATGACGGCACATGTTTCCTTGCAAGTAACCATGGTTGACAGAGGAAGAACAATGATTCCAAGCACCACCCTCCTTTTGAAGCTTCCAGTCTGTTATTCAAACTCAATCAGCATGACAGAGTGATCTCCAGCCTTGTCC